>NC_052519.1:6594568-6677395 GCF_014356525.2 Nilaparvata lugens
AAATAAAAGCAATCTTACATATTTCTCTTACATATACAAGGCTTTCAGGGACAGTCAAGATAATAGTAATTTTAGATGAAAATCGTTCAGTAAATAATTATTACTTTTCATTAAATCAAAAACCTCGAAATCTTTATAAAACCCTTAAATAGAATAAACCTTTCATTTTTTCATAAAACTCTATATAATCAACAAATATCTTATCTTCTAGAATTCCAGATTGAATAATCAATGAAATGGAAAATGTAAAAAAATGGCCATTTGTACAAAAAGTAAGTTCTGCAGAATTCATCTGCAGACAGAGAATGTAGCTTGAGTACGACAAAAATGTCTAAAACATCTATAGAGTTCGGCAAAATGTTTGCGCTCATGTAACAACATACTAGACTTTTTCCACCAATCCACTTGTTATTGAATGATAATAATAACAATGGTTTATTGAAAAATTGCATTTGTAAATTTTATAGAATAGAAGAATTCACAGTGAATTCAGACCCGGTAGCCGGGTATACTGCCAACTTAGAAACGCTGAAAACAGGGTTTTGGAAATAGCTGTTCTCATTTCAAAACTTTAAAGGGTATTCCAACTTGATTCTTCAACAGTCGATTTAAAACATTGAAGTCTCGAAAGAATTGAGAACGATTAATTGTCGTTCCCTGTTCTAGCTTGAACCATTGTAAGAATAACCTTGTATTTTTATATTTAAAAATGCAAACCCTGCTTGTAACAAAATTAAATATTTTCTTATCGTGTGAATGGAATCGGATTTTCTTATTTCATAGACTTACGTATCGGCGGCAGTTGGAGAGTTTGACCTGGAAGAGTCTGATGAAGGAGTGCTTTCGACTTGAACGGATCCTGTAAGAAGATCTCCTTGCTTTCCTACAATGTGCTCCAGCAGAGTTCTTTGCGTTTCAGCTTCCCTTTCCAGCTAAAACATCAGAAGTTGGAATACCAATTAATAAAAACGATAAAATTCTAATAAAATAAATAGTATTTGAGAGAAGATGTATAACTTATAAGAAACGTTTCAAGAAACGATCACAATCCTCTTTTATACTAGAAAAATCCACATACTGTTTGGAATGTTAGAAATAGTGAGAAACGGATGGTTTTGAAAAAGTCATAACTTTTTGAATATCGAACTAAAATGCATTTTTTATATAAATTTGAAATTTTGTTATGATCTCAAAAAATGGGTCGCAAAAATAATATTGTGTGGATGGCGTCCTTCCGATTAATCACATGTTTCTATGCATTCTTTGAGGTAGAATGTATGTGTTAGCATTGCTACTCGTAACATTGATTATGGAATGACTTGGATTGAATTTCTCTTCGGATGGCTTCCTTGAAGTTTCACAACGGAGAACGTGATTTCAAAAACGGTACGCTAGGCCTCGGATTTCTACACTTTTCAATGATACCGTTGTATTCTTATTATGCATCCACCACAAATGTTGCTTAAATCTGAACTGGCCTACGCGGCAGAACAATGAATCTGATTCTGTGTCGCTCTATGGCTTTGTTAGCATAAATATGTCGCACAACAAAGGTCCCACCTAACGTGCCAACACCTCTGTGGAGATCCCACATCTAGAGTGTAAATGAAACTTCCAATTATAAACAACATAACTATGACCTTTCTAATACCATCGCTCACTACTTTCCGTGTAGTAGGGTACCTAATATAAAAACATCCCATTTCTGTCAATCACCCTAGATTAAACAAATCTTAGAAAATCTGTAACACAATGAGACTAATAATGTATGATTACCGGTACGTATTCTTTGAAAAGTATTACATATAGTTATATTGAATTGAGGGTTCTTAGATTAAATCATCGGAGTATTATTTCAACATATTCACTGTACAACATTTAGAATTGAAATTTATCCAAACGATCCTCAATTATTGTGATCGACAAGGTGGATTCTTCAGTAATATTATGCACCAGCTTTACCTGCTGATATTTGGCTTGAATTTCTGAATGAACGGCATCTTTCTAAGCGGCGGAACAGCTGTGGTGTAGAGCGATGTTGTACAACTTTCCAATTATATATGATGCTTCAGCTGAATCGTTTATTCCAGACACAAGCTCCGCTTCATCGTAAACATTCTAGAAACGAATGAATGAAACTTATAATAAATGATTTGAAAAGGAAAAATACACCCAACAGAAAATTCATTGACGGGCTGTCAGTAGTTGATTGTGAACAAATATTGAGTTATGATCTCATGATTTAGTTTTAAAAGTCTGGATTGGAACATGTTGTCCCGGTTTCACAAAAGCTTGTTGAATTTTAACCGTGATTAAATGCCACCAAAAAACAATCAGGGAAGCCTTTTTCTCAAAAACCCTTTGTTGATTGGTTCTCTTGGCATTCAATCTTGATTAATATTTTTAACAGGATTTTGTACAAGCGGACTAGGGACTTATACCATAGCCACCTCTAATATAGGATTAGACTGGAAAAATTACTTGAGAATAAGAATACTTTTTTTTCCATTGAACAAACTAATTGCAATAGGCTTCGACATAAGGTCACAAACATAATCAACATTGATACAGTAATAAAATATCCATTGAAATAATATGAATAATATATTATACAAATGATACAATATGTTTTACTATAATTTATTTCTAGATGCTCAATCAAAGTTTAAGAATAGCATGTCAAAAACAATGTTACAAGATTTAAAACAAAAGCTCAGAAATATTTGGTCATTTTTCAAACGTACCTATCTGGGTTGGATCATGCCATATATTCACTGAGATTATATAAAGAACAAGCACGAAGAAAACGTTCATTCAACGTATCATCAGCATTTGAATAATTGCAATATCTCAGTAATTTCCACCTTACAAATTAATTATTACCTTGGATTCCTCGACCTGCAAGATGTTCTGCTGTGAATCCTGAATGCTCTCCTGGATGTATTGTAGGTTTGCTCTTAGAGATTCTATTTCTTCCTCCAGATCGGCGTGGAGCTGATATTCCCGGGGATGGGAAACCTGGAGATCGTTCAGCCTTCGTAATTTACTTTCTAGTTCTAAATGACGAGCTTTTCGTTCGTTAATCAGTCTGCAAACAACAGATAATAACACAATAATTATTTTCGATGAATTTCATAACAAGAAACTACTTGTCGAATAATTATTTTATTGATTGAATTTCCGCTAGACGTCGAGAATGTTTGGAGTAATTGTTTACAAGAACCACATCTTTTAATGAGTTATCTAAAAAAGTAAAAGATAAGATACCACATTTTAGTGAGGCTGGTCGAATACAAAATGCGGCACAGCGTGGTGCGACGTATTGTCTTTATTTGTTTGTTTCTTGAAAAGCCATGCAACATGCTGATTTGTATTGATTCAAACAAAGGTTGCCTTACCATGTCTTCCTACGGCTTGCTCGTTTGTTACTAGTAGCATTGCAAATATCTCACAGTGATAGTTGGCAATCTTCTAGTGCTTTATCCTAAGTACAATTCTACAGCATCCCACGTAATATAGCAGACTGCAATTATACAACATTCCACAATATAACAGGCTGAGCAGTTTACCTAGAGTACATTGTATTCTAGGTACATTGGGCAACTCAGTAAGGCCCATTGACATCAATATCAGTGTAGTGTATCTTCTGTACCTTTCCATATCTCTCTCCAAGGCGACAATGGACTGTTTGTTGAGTGTGTTGGTGGAGATGTTCTTCTCGAGCGCCGTCCATTTCTGCTTGGCGATCTTTGGTGATGAAGCGGCCATCTTGGTGGAGCGCACTCTCCCCGCCGCCCGGTTGCTGAGCTTCCCGTGGTGCGCCACTCTTCGCAGCGCCGAAACCTGAACAAAATAAGTTATACATTGACATTTTTTAAACAGATAAAGTTCAAAGCTAAAAAAGGACATTCGTAAAGTTCAAAGCCAAATTTATAACGGGTTGAACGCTCTTAAAAAGTTCAACAAATTTAAACAAAGGAGGAAATTATACGAATCTATTGGGAATTTCTTACTCTTTCCAACCAGATTCTTAGAATTAGATGTTGACTTTGAGTTTCCTAATTATTGACGATTTTTTAATTATGGAAGAATCGATATATCTCGAAAGCTAAGGTCGATATAAGAAAACATTACAGTACATTTTTGTAGCAAATTTTAAGTACAATCTATGATCTTCGTCTGTTACACCATTCTTGGGACAATCTGTATAGAAGATAAAACTGTCAGGGTGGCCACTAACGACAAGTGTGTTGAACATGTGTGTACACAACGAACATTGCTGTGCCATCACAACGAAAGACTTCGAACAAATTTTTTGAGGTTAGCTTTTTCGAACAAATTTTTTGAGGTTAGCTTTTGTATCTTCTTTTTTCGTATTGTCTTTTATTATAATTTGTTATTTTCCAGCGGTTTATTTATTGTTATTGTTTGTTTACTTTGTGTTAGAAGCTGCTGTCAAACAGCTTTTTTTGTTTAAATTCTCTCGCTGATGACACACCATGCATGTCGAGCATATATTATATGTGTACACACATGTTCAACACACTTGCCCTGTTGTTAGTGACCATCCTTAGATTTCATTGTTTCTACACACATGGAAGATCAACATTTCTCGAATCTTACAAAACTGTATCATGGAGCATAATATTATATTTGTTATTTTCAATTTTAAAATCAATTTATTGATTTATTCACTACCGATCAATTCAAATATCATTTGAAAATGTCAAGATGTCAACAGTCAAGACCGACATAACAGAAGCGACACCTTTTGTCTAGTTTCAACTTTCTACTAGCTTTCAACTATTGTGGGTTCTAGTTAATAGGTATTTAGAATGTTGAAAATAGGATGATACTAATAAACATTTGGATATTAAGGCTCACCTCTTCCTGTTTTCTCTTCAAGACAACATCTTTGGCACGCTTCTCAGCTTCAAGGGAACGGATAACATTTTCATGCTTTCTCCTCTCCTTTCGAAGTTGAGCAATTTCTCTTGTTCTCCTAGACTCAGTCTCCTTATGTTTGGCTGTTTCTTCCTTTATTTTGTTTATCAATTTCACCTGAAAAGAGTCATTAGATTATTTAGAAATGAGAAAACAGCAACATGAGAAGAATATGGAATAAGAACAAATTTTACCTTCAATTGAAGAGGGATATTCTTTTATTGATTCAATGATACCAAATTATTATTTAAAATATAAGATATTAAAATAAAATTCCCGTATCTCGACAAGATTCCCATATATTTCCTGCACAATCGAAATAATTTTCTGTTATCCCGCCCCGTGGACACCCTGGATAATATATCTTTTAATTATAAAATGAATAAATAACATATTTTGCTTAAAAATTGTGTTCTTTCATCACCTTTATACAATTTCAATAATCATCTAGAATAGCAGATCATTTACAACTAACTTTCGCTTTACTATTGATTTTTAAACCAACCTATCAAGATCAAGGCATTTTTCTCCACCTACTGTCTAAAGAGCCTACTTTACTCCCTGAAACATAATACTAAAGTGTCACTTTTTCGCTCTCGGTAGGAAGAAACAGAAAAACTCCCTAGAGCGTAAAAGTAACTCCATTTAAATAAATAACATGGGAAGCATCTCTATTTTAAAAACGTACATTATTTTGAAATAGGTTAGAAGGCCTAAGCTCAGATGAGCAAGCATACAGAGTAGTTATTAAACCAACTAAATTCAATACCTCAACCAGACATTTGATCAATATATGAAATATATGTTTCATGCTAAAATTATTACAAAACTCCATATCAGTATACTTATAAAAATGTATGAATATTTTTTTTTATATTCCTTGTTATGCAAAATACCAACCAACGAATATTCCTCATTAACTAATCAAATATGAAACGGGAACTTCATCATAGTTTGTAGTCGAGTCGGCGGCCATTGTTGTTACAACTTTTGCCGACAGATAGCGCTGTCGGCGGTGAACGGTGTGATTACAAGACAGCTGTTTAATTTTAAAGTTATGTTGTAACACATTTTACTGGTCACGTAAGTTTTTAAAAATTATTTTATTTGCAGTTTTCATTAAAATGTAGGGGGAGGAAAAATGTTGTGTACATCACAAGTGAAAAATGTTTTTTCTCCCTCAGGAAAATTGTTGCCCTCGGCTTCGCCTCGGGCTTCAAACTTTTCCCTCAGGGAGAAAGAACAGTACTTTTCACTCTAGATATACAAATAACTATTATAATTGTATTGTACTAAGTGATTTACGACAGCATGTTATTAGTAAGCGTTTTTAGATTATATCGAACAATAATAAAACGTTTCATAGCCCTCTAGAGGTAAGTCACCTATCCCTAAAGCTGCCATGTCTCATTTATTATTCGTTCAATCTTGAAAAATGAGGTGTCAATCGATTTGTAATTTACATCTAAAAAAAGTTATTCTTGTATTTTTTTAGTAAAATCAAAGGTTTATTAATTATTCAAGAAATACAATTTTAAACTGCCGCCATTTCGTTTTATGAATATGGAAAATCATCAGGATTATTGTGTAGCTCTCTTCTTGTTGTCATAAATGATTGTGCAAAGTTTCATTTCCATATTTTCAGCCATTATTTGAAAAAAATTAATAAAAAACAAAATGGCGGCTATGTGTGTAACTAAGGACTTTCGGACAGTTTGAAAATTATATTTGGATATGTTTCTTACCTAGGAACAATGCCCTAGAATATTGGTAGGGAGTTTGGAAACATCCTTTATATTATAAACCCTAAATGTAGAGAAATACGTTGAATGTAATAGGAATAGATCTCACCTTTATCCTTTTCATTTCACTGACTTCATTCTTCAATTGTCGGATTTGGCTCTCATACTGAGACTGATGCCTGAGCATTTTGGCATGCTCCTTCTTGGCAGTCTGCAGCGATCTCACTTCCTTCTGCATATTATTCAGTTTCTTCTCGTATTCCTCACGGACTCTGCGCACCTTTTCTGTAGGCTGATTGTTTTGTCCACATGCAAATTAAAATAGAACTTGATGTATAAGGATAGAGATTTCCGAGAGTTTAATATTCTACATTGGAAAACAAGTTTCTTCTCATATTCCTCACGGACTCTGCGCACCTTTTCTGTAGGCTGATTGTTTTGTCCACCTGCAAATTAAAATAGAACTTGATGTATAAGGATAGAGATTCCCGAGAGTTTAATATTCTACATTGGAAAACAAGATAGAAATTGGAAAGTAGCTGCGAAAGAATCAGAAACTACTCACAAGATGTGAGACGCATTTGAAGAGAATAATAGTTAAATGAATTGGAAAAGAAACCAGATGAACAGCTTCAGCGGTCGCCTATTGTCATTAAATTGCGACATTTTCGTCGTTTATTATTAATGAGTACCAAGTTTTCCACTCGCAGGAATATATTGATAGACAACTCTGGTTATCTAAATGTAATATCAGCAGTAAACCAACGATAGACTACAGTGATTGGATAAACACACAAATTACTATATCAATGATAAGTACAAATTAAGTTGAACCAAGACTATATTCGGTGTAAATAATGATTAACATCGGGATTAATGAGATTTGAATCGTGGGTGTACATTTTCGCTTCAGCTGCTTGTCAGCATGAACCCTCAAGGTTCAAGTTGACCATCAAGTACAGAGCCAAGCGGACGCCGGAGCCACTGTCTTCACGTCCACTGAACGGAGGTCATGTATAGTCGAGAGTATAGCTACACGGCATTCGTAAGCTCAAGTTTGATGATCGATGAGTGTGTAAGACACATTCATTTCTTTGTGCCACAATTGGAACTTTTATCGTACTCCCAAATCGAAGTTTGTCCATCCAGCCCAACATAAGTAAGGTGAAAAGCAAGATATAAGTTGGTGCAGGCCATCAGCTATAAGTGCTGAAATAAAAACACATCGACCACAACTCAGTTGAAGCTATAAGTGCCTTCCAGCAAAGGGAATGTGCCATTAATGAAGGTAATGAAGCAGAATCGGAGAACAATAGAGTATGGTAGTGGAGAGTTGAAGGATGAAGCTTTTTGTGCCTTATGGAACCAGAGGATAGGTAGTGCGGCTGCGTCTTGTTTCCAAAACCCGTACTTGGAATTCTTCTGATTATTCATATGTGTGTAGGGAGAATGTTTTAAAAAGTACAATGAGATAAGATGAGAATGAAACTGACTGAAAGAGGCGAGAACGGTGTCACGCTCCTCCTCGGTGGCCCTTATCCTGGCCTGCAGCTGCAGCAGCTTGTCCTCGTAGTGCTGCTTCAAGCTGTGCAGCCGCTTCTGCGACTTCTCCAGCTCCTCGATCAGCTTCTGCTTGACGTTGATGTTGGAGGTGAGCTCGGCCAACTCGGCCGTGTACTCTTCGTCCTTGCCCACACTGTCCGACTCAGAGTCGCTGTCCGACTTCTTGCTGTCGGTGGATGACGTCAGCGCCTCCTTGCCACGGGCTACTAGCGCCTCCCTCTCTTTCTCCACCTTCCGCTTGGCCTGCTCTAGCAGTGAGTCGATGTTCTGCGTGCTGCTGCTGTCTCCGCCCTCGAACACTGACTGCTGCAACAGCGACGCTCGTCTGCAAATGAAACAAACAACATTTTCAATCACAGTACAAAAGCAACAGACATTATTATTATTATTATTATTACAATTCTCCATACATTAATTCCCAATCATGCTATGATTTTCTTATTAAGTCATTGCATAGAGAAAATATAACAAAAAGGATAGTTAGGTAAAGATTGTTAGAAGATCATGGTATAGGTCATTCATGTTCATGTCCAAATCTCATCCAATTTTTGTTAACTCAAACCGATTACTTTCGACTACAGTCTACTATTACTGTTTTGGCAGGGTGAGAGAGTAATGCCGCATCTACATATTGGCCCAACAAAGCCCATCGTCGGCCAGCGCCAATGTGAGGATGGGTGGTTTGCCAGCGCTGGCCTTCATTGGCCATCGCTCCGATTCTTGCCGAGAGGAGGCCAGCTCAGCGTAGGCCAAGGAAGACCAGTGAATGCTGAAGCTGGCAAACTACCCATCCACACGAGTCAACCAATGCGTGCTGTTTCCTGTTTTGTCGTCTTCATTGCTGGTTTTTCTGTGTCCTGTGTAATTGAGTTGTGATTTTTTAGTTGATTTTCATGGAATTGTTATTATGTTACTTTTTTATAGTTCTTATTGTGTTCCTTCTAGTTAATATTTTCAACTCTCAACTCCATTCTCAATCTGCCATTTTGAATGCGGCGCTCCATGTAGCGAGCGGTTGCCAACGTTGGCTTGATTGGGCACTCAGTATGGATGGCAAGACCAACGCGGCCAAGCTTATCAGGCTGGGTCAATATGTGGACTAGAAGCTATCAGCCTCACATAGCTTCACCAAAAATAACTACTTGAACTATCAGCTTGGGTTGACAGTGAAATTTAGAACATTAACGCCCAATCTTATGCTATCTTTTCTCTATGGTCATTGCTGAATGATATTTTTTCTTTAAATACAGAGCTTATTAGAGTTTGTTACTGTGCTTTTATGAATATGCTTATTTTAGGTTCTATATATTGACAATGCAAAAATTCCTTACATGCATTGAAATTTTGTAAATAATTTGATTTGATTATGAGCTAGAAAATACAAGAGTTTCCTATGGAAAGGGAATTATTTTCAAGAATTTATACCATGATGAATGTATGATAAATGCTCACCTGGCCATAGCAGGAGGATGCTTCCTAAGCTGCTGACACATTGCTTCGGACTCTAACAACTTAGCTCTCAGTTCAACGATTTCACTCAGGTACTTTTGAACCATTTCAGTCATGTCGCCTTCATTTCCTTGCTCTGAAACATTGATAAGTTACAAATGTAAAAACACACATTTTTGAAGATGGTTTTAGTTGAACCATGACACATAAGGAATAGAATTATTTGTTTGTGATCTAATTATGCTCATGATTAAGGTGAACTGAATTTAAAATAACAAGTTGCAAAACAAAGATACCATATGTAGCATAAGTAACCCGATTCCAGTTATTTTCAACTGGAATAGCTCCTCCTAGATTATGAAAAATCAAATATGTCATGAGAGAGACGGGGTGATAGGTTTCAGAAATAAATTGTCAATGGTCTTGTTAAGAATAGCCTACATGTGGGGATCCATCAGAAAATAACCATTGTTTGAAAACCCAGACAGCTCTGCGTAGTACAGTCCGTCCAAGAAGTATACCTTTTGGAAGTGTCAGAGATTCGATGTGTCTGACTTTGTAGTGTCTGTACGAATGTAAAAGTGTCTGGTTTTGGCGCCTAACGCACACGCCAATTCGAGACTCTTTCAAAACAGTCTTTCCCTGTCGCTGGCGTACGGTGTCGATGGATGAGATAGTCGCTGTCCACTCCTGTCAGGTTCTGGGTGTGTCGGAGGACTAAGGTGGCGCGTTCCCGTATTATCAAGTTGGGAGCACATAACTTGAAGGAGTCAAATTATTTTAGTGTAGGGGATTGAGTATTTTACAAGAGAGTGTGTTTCTGAGGGATATAGGCCTATAGTGAGAAAGTGAAGAAGTGAGGATTCAATTGAATTGCAGTTTTAGTTTTTTTGCACGGCCGGCCCTCTCTCACATTCAACCATCAAACTTCCAGTACGATGCTACATTAACTATATTATACAATCCTACTCAGTGCAATGAGGGAATTCACAATATTACAAGCAAGAGTTGATAGTAATGAATATTATTGACACAAAAAAAATTACAAATCTAGGCATGGGAAAGTCAAATTCAAGATGAGTTGAAGATAATATGTCTGAAGCATTCTATGAAATAATAACAAAACCCTGAGGGGTTTTGAAGAAAGGAGAACATCAGCACACAACCGGGTAAGAGAGAGAGAGAGAGAGCGAGTGTGTGTGTGAGACAGAGTGAGAGCGAGAGCGAAAGGCGCAGGAGTGATAGAGAGAGAGCAAGGGAGGGGGTGAGAGAGAGTGAGGGGGAGAGCGAGAGGGAGAATGAGAGAGTAAGCAATAGAACTAAAATAATAAGGTTGAGATGAGAGACAATGTCACGCAGGAGTATTGTCTAACGGTGGTGACACACACACTTCTACAGTCACTCTAAGTTATAAACAGAATATTTCAAAGAAAGTACAGTCTGTGCCAAAATTGAAACCAGTTTACTTCCAAGCTATTCTGACATAGGCGTCAAAAGCAGATAGCGACAACCAGAGACTGTTTTCCAGGTAGAGAAATTAGTCACGGACTCGCCCCGCCAAAACAAGACACTTCTTTTTCAGCACAAGAACGACAAAACTAGCCACCACCAAAACAAGACTGATTTTTAGTGCTAGGATGGATGTGTCTGACTTTGACGGTGGTGTATCTTGACATCGCCCCGATAATACCGCCCGTTGTTCTCTCAATAATATTTGTTGAACGAGAGCTAGCAAGCTCTTACTTTTTACTCAAGTTCAAAGTTGTTGCCAGTCTGTGGGTTTGCTTGTTTGTTTGAATGCACTACAATAACTTCAGAAAGAGTTGATCGATCAGCTTCAAATTTTGAACACGCACTTTTCGAACCTTTTTACAGATCAAGTTCGTTGAACAACAAAATATTTTACTCACTTCTTCGTCCTTTTTCAGGATATAAAAGTAACATTGAAAGTACTACATGAGACAAAATAACTTGCTCCTGAGTGTCTGCCTGACTATTATCTTTCAGTAGCATACACGTAATATTAATGATACAAATTGTGATGGCAGTTGCTATGTCGTTGGTATTATTAATTTGACAAACTTTGAATTTTGATTCTGAATCATCTACCCATATGGAGAAACCTATGAAGTTCTATGGATTCACGTAGGCCTACAGCGTAATATTAATAGGAAAACAGTTTGATGTTCCTTTTCAGTAGATGGATAACGCGGATTTTCGAGCGTTTTTTTATGACTTTTAACCCCCCCCCACCCACTCCACCCGCACCCATCCTACCATCTCCCCTTCACCCCGCACCACCCCGCTCCTGCCGCACCTCTCCCGACCCCTCAACCGCCCCCTTAGAAGAACCTCTCCATCTCTCTCTCTCTCTTTCTCTCTCTAGAAGAAGAGGAAGAAGAAGTAGAAGAAGAAGGAGAAGAAGAAGGAGAAGAGGAAGAAGAAGAGGAGGAAGAAGGAGAGGAAGATGGAACTCTCTCTCTCTCTTGTCATGCTCTAGTTAATATAGTCATGGCTTATTACATTCAGTCATGCTCAATTACATTTAGTCATGGTCTATTTGATGATTAATTGTAGAGAGAGAGATATGTGAAAGAGAGAGAGGCAATCTACTGACAGATTCAAGTGAAACGAACTTCTGCCAGATTTAAGTGAAATGAATATCTTACTCTCAGATTTAACTGAAACATGTTCTTGACAACGATGTGAAGCAGTGGGTTGTACACAAAACGAACACTGCCAGATTTAAGTGAAACGAACTTCCTACTGTCATAAATTCTAGATGTACTTGACAACTAGGATGAGATTCTATCATTCTTTCAAGAATACATGTCCAGCAGTAACATTCAAATCCCATCTTTTCAAAACTCTTTATGTGTCAAGCACAGTTGAATATTCTTTGGAAGAATAAGAGTGAATTCAAAGTTCTTTTCTGAATCTATATTGATATAAATCATTCTCACCAAATCTTACATTCTTAACATATTATCAAACTGAAAAACATTGTCATTTCTTGTTGTAGTTTTCACTCATCTCACAACACTATGTAGCAACGTTTATAGATAAGCTTACCATGAGACAACCTTGGGCGTTATCATTACACACCAATTCTGCTCTTGGCTGATGATTAACATGTTTCAAAATTTCACTTCAGAGAGCTTACAAGGACGAATGTGGTTCCAGTGTAATTCAATACTTGAGTATTGTCACGTTTTGCAATTTTAGTTCACATAGCTTACAAGGACGAATGCAGTTCCGGTCTAATTCAATACTTGAGCATTGTCACGTTTTTGCAATTTTACTTCGCAGAGTTCACAAGGACGAATGCATCTCTGTTCTAATTCATCTCAAATTCGAGCATTAACATGTTTCGCACATAATCTTGTTTCAGCTTGGAAAAAATGCATGTGAACGTTTCCTCACGAATTGATTTGAGTGTAGCTTGTAATTCATCTTTCTTAATAAATGCTTGCATTTCACTACTCAGATCATTTTTCAATACATAAGTCTCGCTAAACGTAGTTAGCAATGTATTCAAATCGTTTTTTGAAACAAATTGTTCAATCCCCTCCATAAGATTTGTCTTTATCGTATTAGTCATTGCAGATAATCGATCTTCAAACTCTTGTTTTGTTATAACAATGTTATTCAGAGCCTGCACAGTTTTATCCAAATATTACTTATCAACCGATAATGAATGAGTTTCATTTACTCTAGTAAAAAGTTCTGTGCTAAGTTGTTTCAATCTGGTATTTAGATAATTTCTATCTAATACTTGCAAATCTTCAATCCTGTCTGAGATAACTTTCAATTTCTCATCCAAATAATTCTTGTCAACTTTATTATCGTTGATTGTATTCAAGTGCGATCTGAATATCTCTGTTGTTGATTTGAGATCATGAAGAGAATTCTCCAAATTGATAGATTTCTCTTTAAGTCCCCTATCGATATTGTCGGATAACTGTTGTAATGTACTGAAGATGTGTTCCTTTTCGATCTTGTTCAATCCAATATTCTTAACTATATTAGATAATTGTGAATCCAAATACGAATGCAGAGATTCACTAACACCCTGTTGATTAATTGCCTGTATTATTCTCTCACTAAAACTGGTAAGATCTGGTTCGTTCCATACAATGTCTTTCTTCGCAGCGACTCTCTCACTTTTACCTCCGAATCTGTGCACGCTCATTCTGCAACTAAACAATAATTTTACCTTCACGCAATTCCTCTATAATTGATGCAATCTCAACATCATGAGCTGAGTGCCCAGCAAGTTTTGATGATTTTAATAAATGAAGTCTCTGAACCACATTGTCATAGTTGTCATAATATTGGTAAATTCTATTGCTAGAAGTATTTTTTGCAAATTTCAATAACCCAGAACCTCTCTTACTTGTTTTTTCAACAGGAAACAGCATTTGAATTAAGCGAGACTTTACACCACTGTTACGTTTCACATATCCTTGTCTATCCAAATGAACTTTTGTTATTGATAAAATCTTCTTGTATTTATTCAGATCTTTTTCATCAAAGAGATATGAATTTGGTCTTTGCGCAAATAACAGTTCTAATAGTCCATGTGTAATTCGGAATTTTTTGTTATCAATATAAAAGGAGTAGTTATCAAAGCTAACAACCATCTCACCCATAAAATATAATTTTCGGTCAGAATCGTAGGAAATTCCATAAGGAATCGAGTTATCCAATTTTTCACTATGAAATGTATACAAATATTGTGCAAGCACTTGATTCTTTATCTTCTTTATTTTGTTGCTTGTATCACTCTCAAGCCTAGTTGAATTAAATATATTTGATTCGTTCATGCTTAGATCTTTTTCAGCTGCTGATGGTGATGCAACTTCTATAGTTTCACTAATATCATCATCATCATGTTTTTCTCCCAATTCCATACTTTCTTCGTCTTCTTCTTGTTCCTCCTTTTTTGGTATAAAACTCTGATCAGAGTGGTGAGAAGATTTAGTTTTCCCCATTTCAACTAAAGGCGTGATAATCGGTTTAAAAAGTTTTTCTCTGTAATCGTCAGATTGCTTTTCAAAATGTACAATGCTTCTATGTTTATCTCTAATAACTTTCCTCAATTTCTTAATCTTATCGATTAGAGCAACACTAGCGTTTTGTCTTCAACGAGACATCCTCATTCTTTCACTGCTACTCACTCTCTACTGAATGTCAATAAAGTTATCCAGACCCTGTCTATATTTTCCACTATTAGCTGTACATTCGGTCATAATAGTAAGAAAACTATTCTTCTTAGAATTCCACACATTTGAACACAATTTACTGAAATCTCTGAAGCAAATATCTTCACCCACATAGTCTCTATGTATTAATTTGAGTGATAATTGATCAATTTTGAATATAACAATCATATTTGCATTATCTCTGGTGAAATGTTTTTGTGTTGCACCATAACTTTGAATTAAATATGCTGTATCAATATTACGATGTCTACCCATAGTAAAATAATCTCTTATTTGAGGTGTGTGACTAAGTTGTAAATCGTCGAATATGACAAGAGAAAATTGTTGAATTTTATTCGGGTGGAGAATTCTCTCGGGAATATCATTGACATGAAATTCAATACCTTTCATTTTTGAAAAGACTTTTCTTAAAAACAAGTACTTATCTTGATATTGGCTTTTAGTATTTGAATAAATATGTTTAAATGTCAATCCATTTTTGGAAAAAATCAAGTTGAACAATAAATTCGTTTTACCGCATGCAGACGGGCCTACGATGAGAATTCTAGTGTTATGCAGTATCAATGTACCATTCTTACACCATACAGGCTTTTCCTCTTGTGCAATTAACTTATCGAAATTTACAATGTCGAGTTTGTTCATGTTGAGAAAGTGAGATATACAAACAGAACTGTTTCATGTGTCTGGTTCACTCGGTAATGAAGCGTTTCTAGGTGACTAGATGTACTCACCCATTCAACATCTAGTCACCTTGTGCCACATGCTACTAGCACTTCTCTATGACAAAAATGAGAAATGAAAGAGCGAACATTCAATTCAAGTTGTTTTTATTTAAAAAACACACACACAATGTAAAGAATATTACAATGATTATCATTGATGTGGATAGATAATGTACATTATTTACATCATATGATCTTACTCTAATTATTTACAACAAATGTGGATAGATAATTATAATGTACATTATTTACATCATATATGATCTTACTCTAATTATTTACAACAAATGTGATTCGATAAAATTATACCATGTGATCTTACTCTAATTATTATTTACAATGTTACTCTAATAAGTTCTCTCGATTTATGAATGATGGTTGTGGAAATCCAATCCATTTCACAAACAACTTATCCTTATCTCGTCTCAATATTTTTTCTATCAAATAAACATTTCTTTCAGATTCATTCAAAAGTGTTTTTTTTAATTTCTTCTTGATAAAACCTACCCTGTATTATCTCACCACTAAGATCTTCTAATGAGTAAGTGATAGGTCTTGTGGGATGTATGCTCACAATTCAGAAATATTTGGATGACCAATTCATTAGATATTTTTTATCAAATATCTGTTTCTTTTTAGAAATTCTCACAATATCACCTAGCTTATATTTTGGTTTCAACACTTTTAATTTGAATCGTCTAATAAATGCAGAGTTTAGTGATTCTAAAACACGTTTACATCTTTAGGTCGCATTCCAATGCTACTGTGTACTGTATTGTTATAATCATCTACAATATTTTGTAAGTTATTAACCCAGTTTTTACTCCCACGTTCAGTTAAAGATCGATATATTTTTGATTTTATTGTACGATTGAATCTCTCAGCGATACTAGCTTTCTTATCAGTAAAAACAGAATAATGCTTGATATTATACTTATCTAACAAATCTTCCACATGCTTATTAAAATACTCCTTCCCCCCATCTGTCTGGAAAAAACGCATATGTTCATTCTTACAAATAATGTGTTTGAGTGCATTATAAACACTTTGTGCAGTCTTATTCTTTAAAGGCATACAATAAGCATACTTAGTAAAACAATTAATAACAACTAAAATATAACGATATCCTTTATTGAATTTAGATAAGCTACCCATCTCAATCAGATCTGATTGATATAAATCGTTCTCATTCTTCAACTCATATCTGCGTGTGGGGTAATTTACACGTGCAGCAGAGTGAAGCTCTGCTGCTAATTTTGCTCTAATATTACTCATTCTTCTTCTTTGTGTGAAGACACACTTGAAACAGAATTCGATGTGTTGGTCACTAGCTCGTTACACACACACTGATCTGTGCCATCAGTTTGCTATTTTGTAGTGACTGAATGGTCATGTATCAATTCTGTTCTCTGCAATAAAGCGCTTGTCATCGAACGGGCTTAAACAAACCTTTGCGCATTCAATTTGATGCATGTTATGATTGAAGGAACTCAACATATTACATTTTTCTATATGTTGGCATCGTTCAATCAAACATTTCTTATACAAGTCAAAACTAAGTTTTCTATTTTTCACACGTGGCTTCACACCTTTTGCTACACACTCAATTACAGTTTCCTCCTTCTCATTATTTACAAGATATGAATATAATTTCGCCCGTAATCCCAGAAAAGATTTTAAAGGAAATGAAGCTGCCTCATCCTTTAATTTCCCTACAACTTTATTCCTCTCATTGGAGAAGCATTCGTGCTCAGCTGGGTAATTTGAAGTGTCAAACAATTCTAGATTTTCTCTTATCAGTTGGTAGACGTTGGGTGTCTCCAACGATAAGAGGAAGCTATCTGTATCAGTCATACAAAGCTGGATGCGTTGCCATGGTATGATTTTTTTGCAATTTACAATAGAAAAAATCATACATGTGTAGTTTACTCAAATCCAGGATGCAGAAACCTGAATAGATTGGCTTATTCATTTTTAGTTCCAACTTTTGCAAGAAAACAGCAATCACATCCAAACTTATTATCTGCCAGCGTTTACATAGGGGATTTGAAATGTACTCATCTAGATGCTTGGCGTCTGTGATAATTTGAACATTACATTGATGCTGATTTCCCTGTATCGATTTTCCGAAGCATAAGTTACTCATCTGTTTGAAGAAAGAGACTTCAAATTTATTTTTCGCGGCTTGCCTATTACAGGTATTGAACTCAATGTAGTTCTTCAACCAAGGCGATTGGGAAAAGCTAATGACGCGATGTACCTTTGTTAATTGCAATCCGAGTTGAAGGTACAGTTTCAAATTCATGTAATGAACAATGTACCTCTCTCGATCAAAAAGTGTGTTCATGAGTTTTTTAGTCAGAGTTTGACCGTTCTCATTGGTTTGGTACTCGGAGAACAATTCGCTAGGAGGAATTTGATGAAGTGGAGCGAGAGGGAAATTGGCATGCATATCATGTAACTCCTGTGGGTACTCGAGATCACATTCAATTACATAACCAGTTTCTGATTCACTCTCCAAATTTGTAAAGACAAGAGCATGGATTTCTTCCTCTGAGAGGAACTTTAAAATTTCCATAAGGTAAGAATTGATTCATAGAGTGCGCATACAAAGAATTACAATCTATATAAAGCAAATAGTTACTTGGTTTTGTGGGATCGTATGTGTCAGGGATGTGTTTGTTATTGGCTTCGCAATAACGCTTGCCAATAAACGAAACACCACCGTGCATTCCTGATTCAAACAATAGATGTATATCGGGATCGCTAATCAATTGGAGTTCAACCTGGGTGAACTTTGACATACAATTCCAAGTGTAATGAGCAAGTGAAAGAAAATGAGTCACATCGAGGCCATATGACCTAAAAAGTGTTTACCTCATTTCTTCAAAAACCTCAACTAATAGCATGACGTCTAGGCACAGATAGAAATCATGATACTCGCCGAGAGATTTCAACTTGAATGTTGAGAACACTCTTTGTGCATGCTCATATTCTTTGGTAGAGAGGGGTGTATCGTTAAGATCATTATAAAAACATTCTATCAGATAGAGAAAAGTCTCAGCGAATTTTTCAGGGCAAGATATGTACAAATAGGGATAAACTCCTTTTTCCAACAAGAGTTGCCTTTGTTCGAGATTGGGGTCGTTAAATACTGAAAACAGACGTTTGAACTTCGATTCCATATCTGTACTATCTACCAAGTTGCGCACTAATACTTCTAAAGATTCATTCATAAATTTATATGGATCTAAAGACTTGATTTTTCCCACTGTCAATGTCAAAAATCTTTCTGATGTATTGGTGATACAGGAAATATTCTTTTTTACATTTTCCGAGAGCTTTTAGAATAAAATGACTGTCAAATCAGCTAAAATTATGGAAGTAACAGCTAATCGTATCGTCATTTCTAGTATTTAAATTACACGACACATGAGCAGCACACAAAAACTTTCCATTTTCATGTGCAGGATGGCGTACCTTTGTGTCTGTTTCGGTAAAAACTTCATCGCAAAGGCCGCACTTATCAGCGTTTTGAAATACGCGTTGCTGACGATCACTTAAATGCTCCATCGGAATTCCACATTTTATATTCGCACCCAATAAATCGCCCAGTTCAATTATTCCCTTGAGAAATTTCTCCATGATCTTTTCATCGATATAACTTGATCTATAGAGTACTGGGCCGTACGCGATATCTCCATTCACATCAATTACAACGAAACAATACCCGCACGGAATATGACGCGCCGTTTTCTTGGTGTAACTTCTGGTAATAGGTACATCCTCAGATTCATTACCATCCATATTCACAACAAATGTTTCCAAATCTGCGTAGATTGTATACTTTTTCTTCAAAGTCGAACCGAGTTTTTTAAATTTGATTGTCTCACCTTGTTTTGGGTATGAAGTTCTCTGAGACTGGAACTTTGAAAAAAGCTCTAGATGTCTCATCAAATTTGCTTTCCCATCCCGGTTTACTCTTTTGTCTGATGTAAATCTGTGAAAACAGAAATTACAAACATCTACTTGTGCTTTAGCTTTCGAAAGGTAAGAAAGAAGACGCGACAATCTGTTTTTCCCGTTCGCAGTGTTAATTAAACAAAAATGAGTTTTTCCTGCATCACCTTTCAACATTAAAAGATTAATTTGGTATTTACGCGTACGGAATATGCTTGTTCGATAGGGGAAAAACTTTTTGTTGTCATACTCGATAACATGAATTGCGATGTCTGTATTGAGAATTTCAAATTTCTTTATGTCGCGATCGGTGGTTGGGAAATTAACTCCGCGAGTGTTCAGCCTGTGAGCAAATTTGCTCAAATATTTCACCGTTAATTTCGAATTATTCGGTTTCTGGTGAGATAGGCTAGAACACTCCACAGAAAACACTTCTTATCAGAAAGATTTTTGATATTGATAACACATTTCTTATTGTTGATGAACTGGGGTGTTTGAATATAACTGCTTGTGTATATTGGATTATATCTAATCACATTTACATCAAGCGAGTCGATCTTCTTCAACACCCACCCACTCCCAAATCGAACAAAGTTATCGAATGAACTTAAAATTTTCCTAACTGCTAACATAAATTGTTCATTCAATTCGTCATAACTCTCCAAGACATTCATGCCTATGGCCGAGTAGCTATGAAGATTCACAATGGATGAAACAGCTTCGGATTCCTCTGATCCTAAAACTACCATCTTATACAATAATACATTTGATACTAAAAACCATTTAACATTTCCTTCAAAACGTGCAGCGTGTTCTCTTATTATCTCAAAAACATGAGCTTTCGAGTTTTGAAGCACATTTTCAATGTCAGGTGCTACGTTTTCGAAGGAAATGCGATGGCGAATTGCTCGCGAATTCACCCCTCCAACCCTGTGTTCTCTGCTATGCTCCATCTCTGCTACTAGCGGGTTACTGAAAACAAACAAAGAATATATTACTATGGCAGAGAATTAGATATAAAAACAAGTAAACATTAATCTAAAAATCAGTTGTGATTTAACAAGCTGCAAGTACAGTGCAAAAAATGCTATCACAGGATCAGATTCTCATGCACGAACGATTCAGGTTATTAACATTTGATAATCGTTGGAAATTAGAATCGAGTCTGTTGTCACCTCAAAATATGGCTAAACAGGGTTTTTAATTTGTGCGAGCACCTGACGTTGTTCAATGTGTGTTTTGTTCAGTATATTTAGAAAATAGGTTGGCAACAGACGATCCTAGTAAGGAACAAGAACGATGCAGTCCAGATTGTGGATGGCGCAAAGAAGATAATATTTCATGTGAAGAGGAGAATTCCAATAATAATATTCTACGACAATATGAAGAATGAGTTTCAACTTTCCATCGTCCAGAACCATTCAAGCACTCGGTATTTATTGATAGAGCAGACTATTTTGCAATAAATGGATACTTTTTACATGAGAAATCATATCTGCAATGTGTATATTGCAAATATATTATTGAAAATCCTTATGAAAAAGTGATACATGTTCCATTTTGTATATATAAAAAGATGAGTTATAATGGAAAAGAAACGACAAATGATGAAAAAGAAGATGCTGTGGGAAAACAAGCTGGATATTGTACAATATGCACTCTGTTGTAATCGAGATATCAGTGATTCCTAAGTGCATTGTAGTAGTATCAGGAAAGAAGTAACTTCTGAAAAATCATGATTAGAAAAATAAAGAATTGTATCATACTTACATGCAATGAATGATGTGCTGTACTGTCTCTCTCTCTCTCTCTCTGCTTACACTAGTTCTTCATACGTCTTTCCTCCTCGAAGACTGGGGTGATTATGCAGTCTCGAACTCTGTGAAATCAACGAACATAATGAAGATCACAAAAATATTGAGAAGAAATTTAGCAAGTCAACATGTGATGTTAATTATGAAAATTAATGAGGAGATTACATTGCTCTCACATTCGAAATATTGTTATTCGAGATATGTGGAAGTGAGAATTCGAGTGCATTATGAGAATTTGATATTTTTTCTCTGAATGCAGCTTGCTGTACATGTAAGAATGCATTTGTATGTCAAGGATGTGACAAGCGGGAAAATGCACTATCTCTCACTCATCCTAAAACAGAGATAGAGGAACGAATGAGTATATAAGCGGCAGTTATTGGATTTGCCAGCTTCAATCGAGCACTAGTCACGTTTCGCACATATCCTCGCTATCATCATGGAGTCGTCATCCACACGTGAGCAGTACATCCTTCCGGATACACCTCCTCAACAAGAGCCATCATTCTCATCTTACTGGGCAGCGCAAGCTGCGCGGAAGAAGAAGATTTCTTCTACCAGTGCTGCTCCCCCTGCTGCTGTCGCTGCTGCATCCGACCCCGAGGAGTTGCCCCTGAAGAGACGTGGAGTCTTCGTGGAGAGAGGGATGAGCAGCGATGACTTCATTATACCAGACACACCACCATCTCATCTGGGATGGGCACCGAAGCGTGTGCCACTAACAACAATTACCACCAACAGGCAGCAGGGGAAGAGAAAGCTGCAATTTCTGGAGGAGGAAGAGGAGGAAACCAACTTCATACACTCAAAGGTTAGTTATTTCAAATATTATCAACATGTAATGTGAACAGATAATTTTAAATCTTTATATGTTGTCATCCAAAAGCTTGCTAGTATCTGATAAATTTCTTACTGAGAAAAACTAATTTCCAATGTTCACATTACATGTACTCACATTGGAGTTATTGATGAATCTGATTTGAAAGACAATTTCTTGATAACGAATATAGGAACTTAATTCAACTTTAGAGTTCAGTTAAGATGTATATTGGACTACATGGATATGATGATAACATTGATATATTCATTTGAATTGAGCATAAATTGTTTTATGAAATCAAGAAATATAATTTTTTGAAGTGATTAGGTTGAATGCATGCTACTATCTAATAAGTGAGAAAAAAACTAATTTCCAATAGATGTCTTTGTATTACATGCATGCACAATGTGATATTAAATGATTAGAGTTCAGTTAAGATGTGTATAATGAATACTTTTTGAAATTGAACTGATCAAGCTTACTAGTATTTCAGTCAAAAAATTGAATAAGATGAATATTTTGATTTCATTATTATGATGCTTACATATTATTTGCATTTTTTTCCTATAATATTGAAGCGATGTGTTAAGAAAATTACTAATTTAGTTGATAGTTCTATTGTGATATTGATTGATTAGAGTTCAGTTAAGATGTGTATATTATAATGAATACTTTTTGAAATTGAACTGATCAAGTTTAGTAGTTGATTGGAGTTCAGTCAAAAAAATTGAATAAGATGAATATTTTGATTTCATTATTATGATGCTTACATATTATTTGCATTTTTTGCTATAATATTGAAGCGATGTGTTAAGAAAATTACTGATTCAGTTGATAGTTATTTGTTGCAATGAAAGAGTTTGCTTATTAATTTGATGTATGCATCACTATTGGATTCTGCAAGAAATATTATTTCAATAACTGATATTACTCACTTTGTGTAGAGAATGTCTTGTCAATCTGATGATATCAAGTTGAGATTATGACAATAATCTGTTGATCACAAGTAGAGAATGTCTTGTCAATCTGATGATATCAAGTTGAGATTATGACAATAATCTGTTGATCACAAGTAGTTGATAATCTGAAACAAATTATAATAAAGTTACTAATCATAGATTTTCATTTAACAGAAACGTATGTCTGAGAACACCTCCATGGCTCCGCTATCAGAGGAGGCAGCCGCGCGGGATGATGATGATGATGATGATGAGGACTTCATCGCACTCATCAATAAGCCATCACCAAAACCGTGGATGCCTCTCAGCGAGCTGGCGGAGGATGTTCCACATACTATCATCTCCGTGTGGGAGGAAACGAACCATCATGGCAGACGAATTATTTTGAAAATTAATATCGCTTCTACGAAGAAAATCTCTGAGGTATACCTGCCTCAGAGATTTTCTTCAATAATTTCGCCTTGTAAAGTTGTTAAATTTAATTCTAAGTGTAAAAATTTAGGAATAGTAGTGAAGCATATAACCGCTACATGGAGCAATATTAAGATTGTTGAAATGTAACAATCTTATTCTCATAGCAAGTAGCAGTTATATGCTTCACAAGTAGTATATAATGTAAATATTGTAGTGTTTGATAATAAATTGTAATATCGTTTTAAAAAAAAAAATTGTTCTTAATTCTCACCTGTCAAAGAAGATGTAGAATAGTACACTGTTCACGCAAGAATAGATCCTCTTGTAACTGAACACTCAATGACTGTAGAATAGTTCATGCAAGAATAGTAATGCTCTTGTATAGTCATTGAGTGTTCAGTTACAAGAGAAGCTATTTTATAGTTGCTGCTGCGCGCGCACGCGCATGCACCACATGCCAGTCTTGACCTTGTTGCGAGATTCTCCTCCATCTGTTTGCGCTATACACTCACTATAGATATTGCAATCTATTTTTATCAGTATGCTTACAACACTTGAATGGAGAAGTTGTGCAATGAAGATAATCGTATGGAGAGTTTTATTTGTTCTTCTCTTTATAATATGTTGTGTGAATATGCTATTACTTTTCCATATTGCTTTGAAAAAATATGATTCAATGCAAAATGATAGTAAGAGAATATTGGAATCTATACAAAATGTACGAAATAAGATTAGGGATTTGGAAACACCTCAATTGATGCAGGAATCACTGCTAGTAAGAAATCATACATTATCTTATATCAAATCATGTGTCAATTCATCAGATGCTTCTCTCGATGTTAGTCTAAGACATTGGTATAGATTTATGATTGATGAACGTTCAATTCTTTGCAATTTCTACAAAACTTACAACATACTTAACAAGTGTGTTAATAAGACACATCATGATGATAGAAAATTGTATTCCCTATTGATTAAAACATACCAACTTTGTAGTAGTATATAAAGCACATAGTGAGACAATTTCTTTGTCTCTCGATTGAGGTTAAGTGTTTGATTAATTAACCTCAGTCGATGTTCAACTATTGAGTTGAAAGGTAATGAAAAATGGTATGTAGAAGAAAGTTATCTTCTAGGAAACGAGGTAAAGGAATCTTGAGTTCAGCTAGCAAAATTGTCAAAGGTATAGCGGGTACTGCGGGGGACATTACATCAACTATTATAAATAAATTAATAAACGCATCACCTGAAATTCACCTCCCGGGGGCTACCAGTGGTGTGGCCCTGGCACCAAGGTTAATAAAAGGTTAAAGAGGGGGGATCAAGGTATAAATTCATTAGATAGAGCCTGTAAGGTACATGATATAGCATACACTCAAAATAGTGATAATAAGTCGCGAGCGATTGCAGACAGAGCTCTTGCAAACACAGCATGGGAAATATTCAAGAATCCAAAATCATCTCTAAGTGAAAGAGCACTTAGTTATCTTGTAACAAATGTGATGAAAGCTAAAGCAGCGTTTGGTGGTGGATTGAGAAAAAAGAAGAAGAAGAGCACAAGTGTTGGGAAAACTCATAGCAGCTCGATAAGGAAAAAAGCTATTGCTCAGTTGAAACAGCATATTGCAGGTAGAGGTTACTATTTGAAACTGTACCCTCCAATCTCGAGTGGTGGTCGTATTTTGATTGGGCCCAACCCCACATCCTCCTCCTCACCATATGGTGTAAGTTTATTCCCAAAGAAAAAAGGAGTAAAAAACATAGAAAGACAAAGAAGGTGAAAAAATGAATATCGATGGTGAATTATCCAATCACGATCTAATAAAATGGTGTAAATTATTACAAATTCCTCTACGAGGTGTATACATGATAGATACATTACCTAATAAAATTCTAAAAAATGAGAATTGTATTGTTAATTTAGACACTCAATCCGGACATGGTACACACTGGGTTGGTTATAAGAAACGAGGATCAAATGTTTACTATTTTGATCCAATTGGTAATTTACAACCACCTTATGAATTGAATAAATATTGGAAAAAAGAAACAGGTGTAAATATTTTTCACAATGTTGAGCACATGCAACCATTACATACAAATATATGTGGACACCTTATGCTCTTGTTTTTTGCGAACCAGTTGTAATCCAGCATTTGTACCGAAAACATATAAGATGGTTGTTATTACATTACAATCTAGATCAAGTGATCTCTATGAACATTTACAAGAAATTCTCGATTTGGATAAAAATAAAGAATGGGAAATTGGATTGATTAATTTCTGTACTCACAATAGCATTGCAAATGTTATAAAAGGTAAAAATTCTACCTTCAAATATGGTGATAAATTAATTGATCTTGATACGGGTGCATATGAAGTTGATGACATTATATTAGCTTTAAAGAGTAAATTGAATAGTGACGAAAAGAAACTTAATATAAGAGCTAACACGAATACTATGAAGCTCAAAATTCGTTCTGATAAGTCTATTGACTTTACATCATCTACTTCAATAGGAAAAATGCTTGGTTTTGATAATGTTATATTACAACCGAATAAATGGTATTATTCTCAGCATTTAGTTAGCATAACAAATATTAACTCTATTGTAGTTGAGTGCAATATAGCGTGTGGGAGTTACTCCAATGGCAAACAGAAACGTATTATATACGAGTTCTCACCTAGAGTACCTAGCGGGTATTTGATAAATGAAACTCCTAATCCGATAATCTATATGCCTTTAAACACACATAGAATTCAAAGCATTAATGTAAAGGTAACTGATCAAGAAGGATTGTTTATTGATTTCCAAGGAGATATAATTACAATTAGACTTCACATTCGTGAAAAACAAAGAACTTGAAATGGGATTCCTCGTTTTCAAACCTCGCACTAGCATTTGCTCACAGAAGCTCATTAGAGACTCGAATGTGATAGAGTCAACACCTAAAAAGCTACGTGCTATATCAGCGAAAAGCGCGAGAATATTGGAAAAGTTGGGATTTATAGTAGATTGGCGTCATGTACGGCGCAGCAATTAGTGAAATTCTCGATGTTGAATCTCAACTCGAGTTCTATAATGATATTACTAAATTTCAGTTCCATACTCATACAGTATATTCGGGTCAAGAAATTAAACCCTCAGATGAAGCTCGCATCCATGTGGCTTCTATGGATCAGTACAGCCTTCCATGCAAATCATTTATATTTATTGAGGGGGAGGTGAAGTGTACAAAACCAGCTGCGAAGGCTGGGGATTCTCCGATAGAAGCTAAGTATATATTATCCAGTAACCTCATTGGAAATCTCTTTGATGAAATTCGATATGAATTGGCTGGGCAACAAATTTCTAAATCAAGACTAATCGGATTAACATCAACAATTAGAGCTATACTAGTGAAAAATATGTTTGATAAGAACACATATCACTTGGCAGGGTTTGACAGAGCAGGATATACACTGGAAGATAATAAGTTTACATTCTGTGTACCTCTTAAATTAGTTTTACCATTTTTTGAAGACTTTCAAAGAATAATTTTAAACTTGAAACAAGAACTTGTATTATTAAGATCACCAACAGATCTCAATTGCATCGAGTCTACAGAAGCAACAAACGTTAATATAAAAATAACGAAGCTTCAATGGAGAATTCTCTATATTACTTTAGAAGATCATGTGAGGTTGAAATTTTTGAGATTGCTCGATGCTGATACACCTCTGAAGCTGAGCTTTCGTCATTGGGAGATTTCAGAATTACCAAATTTACAAAATAGCACTGTTCATTCTTGGGCAGTAAAAACCGCATCCCATCTCGACACACCAAAGTATGTTGTTTTAGCGTTTCAAACAGATTGTAAGAATAAAATTAATAAATCAATCTCGGAATTTGATAGTTGTAATCTTCAAAATGCAAAGGTCTACTTGAACTCTGACTATTTTCCTTATGAAAAACTCCTTGGTAAACAAGAATTGATGTACCGTATGTTTTTGGATTTTCCCTCGGCGTACTATAACCATAGTATCAATACTGAGCTTGGAACAGAGATTGATTTTGACACATTTTGTACTAAAACACCCCTGATTGTAATTGACTGTTCACATCAATCTTCTCATTTGAAATCCTCCACAGATATTAGAATAGATATGGAATTTAAGGAAGCTGTACCTCCAAATACTTCCGCTTATTGCATTTTAATCAGTGATCGTATCATGGAGTACACTCATCTTACTTCCATGGTGAAGGAAGTTCAGTAATTTCTCGATAGAGCACTAGCTATATAAGTATTGCATTTTTCAAATTTTACTCATTTGAGGTTTTAGCTTTGATCGGTTAACATCTAGAATGTCTTCTAATTCTGAGAAGAAAACACGCTCTATCGGGATACAGTGCGATCTTGATAAGGAAGACAGCATCTACTATGACTCAAGATGTAGTACACCTATAATGTCTTCTAATTCTGAGAAGAAAACACAATCTATTGACACGCAGTGTGATCTTGACACCGAAAAAGACTTCTTCTACTATCACTCAAGATGTAGTACACCTAAACCATAGGAGGAGAATGGAGGGGGAGGAGGAGGAGGAGGGGAAGGAGGAGGACAAAGGAGGACAAAGGAGGAGGACAAAACAGCACAAGAGGAGGAATCCTCCTGTAAAAAACTTGCAACAGTCGACATGCATTGGTTCAAGGGAACTTCTAATCAGATTATCGTGAAAGAAATCGGAATCGTAGATCAGGTAAATAGCTTTGTTGTGTTATATTTCAAGTCACCATTTGCAAAGTCGGAATTGAATGCTAAATTGCGTAAGCAAGTAACATGGGCAGAGAACAATTATCACAAAATACGCTGGGAAGATGGTAATTTTATTTATACAGACGAATTATTGATATCTTATCTTGAAGGATATGATAAAATCTACACAAAAGGTACAGAGAAAGCTAAGTTTCTTAGAAAGTTACACAAAAACGTATGTTGTTTACCAGATGAAATTGAGAAACCAAATTTTAACTACTTTACAAGTTCTTGGTGTTACAATGCCTGTGAAATTCATCATCGCAATCCACACGGTCGATGTGCCCTCTTTGCGGCGGTTCATTACAATACTTTGATAATGAAAAATATGGACTCATCTCCAAATTTCATGTGCGAAAACAATAGAATGCTAAGCATGAAAGAATGTCAATTCTATTCAAATACAGAAAAGAAAAACTTTGCAAGATATGACTTTTTCTCTAACGGACAAGAAATTCAATGTGTTTATTGTAAGCAAGCATTGAAATATCATACTGCTCGTGTATGTTGCATTGGAGGGAAGGCACAGGAACCGTTTAATTTCTCTATATTAGTACTGACATATGTATAGTTTCTTCATTTGCTCATCATGGACCCGTGCAAGTGGATGCAAGCTGATAGTGAATTGGAAATGAGGTTAGAACAGTGTATTGATTGGTATGATGCATGTGAAATAGCAATTGAACATTCAACTCATGAAAATCATCATTTGGTGAAACAACTAAAAGACATTTTCTTAAACACAGTGAATTTGAACGATATAAATGATTATCTATGCTATTACAGACCCCATAAACTGTCTGTTAGTAAACTAATAAAAATTGAAGAGGAAGTGTTGAATAATTGTAGTGAATTGTGTAAATAAATTTCTAGTGTATACTTGATTGTTTTCATTTTCCATTGTACCTGCAATGTCTAGGTTTAATCGTTCAGTATTGATTTGTTAGTTGAGCTGTAAAGATCTCACATGCGTTGAAGCTCAATGCTATAAGATTAGTGTGCAGATACAAGTAGTTTCTTATCA
Organism: Nilaparvata lugens; assembly: GCF_014356525.2. Classification (NCBI taxonomy): domain Eukaryota; kingdom Metazoa; phylum Arthropoda; class Insecta; order Hemiptera; family Delphacidae; genus Nilaparvata; species Nilaparvata lugens. The sequence continues at coordinate 6,624,002 of NC_052519.1, forward strand.
TGTTTCACCTGTACATACACTCAACTGAAAAATATGGTTGATTGTTATAGCTTTTCAAAGTTCAAGAAACTATCTCGTCTCTTGATGACAATTTCATTCAATGAATTTGATCTAATAGCAAAGAATATTAAATTTTCAACGGGTGATGAGGTGAGTGATCTTGCATTAACAAAAACAGAAAATCTTCACTTTCCAATTCTATCTGAAACTTTTGAATTACTGGATGCATTAGAAACCGGTCATTTCCATTATGGTTGTTCAAATAATGATGAATCATTAGCTATTGTTAATAATTCTAATGATCTCTGGAAATGCTTATATGACATTGCCAATAAAAAATGTAAAAGATCATAGTTCGCTCTCTAGAGAGTTTAAAGATACATGTGTATTTGGGGAAAAGTCATAAAAAACGCTCAAAAATCCGCGTTATCCATCCACTCTTTTCCCAAGATAATTTGACAGTGGGCTCCACTGGGATTCCTATTCAAATTGAAAAAAATTCTGTAGGTAGCTTCATAATTTAGGTCTGCCATCTTCGTTCCGCCACATTGGATTAAACATTTTCTTTGGGAAGGTTTAATACAAGATTCAAATAAAGAATTTCAAGAGACAATGAATGGTGGAAATCGCTCATCAATGTATCAAACCACCGTTCCAAAGATATTCACATTTTAGTGTTAAAGTTTTTGAATATCTGTGATACAGAAATATTGCTCGCCTAGAACAGGATAGATTATTCATCACACTCTAATTATTATCGTTCCCTAGCAACCTATGCTAAGCGTTTATGTAGTCGCTGCTTAGAGAGATTTATGTGATAGCTATATACCTGAATAATAGTCAATAGTCAAAATTCTTTATTACATATTCTTCAAGAATAGCAATTGTTGTCAAGAATAAAAAATATATATATATAATTAAATATATTTGAATTGTTTGTATTCACAATTATATTTTTGTTCACTGCCAGTCTGTCTCCTGTTTCAAGAAATTCACATAGTTTGTACATGGGCTTTCCTTTGAGAAACTCACTAAGTCTTTTTTTCAATGTCACACAATCCAGCCTCTTTATCTTCTCCGGTAGATGATTCCACAGTTTTCTGCCCACGTATGAAGGTTTCTCTTCGAAGATTGCAGTCCTGTGCCTTGGGAGATTTAATTAACAGACTTTTATGGGATTAGTAATTTTCTGGAAAACACTATTAATTGGCAATAATAATTTAGCAATATTGCACTAAAAGTTTCAATTTTAGATGACTCTCTCCTAGATTATTGAAATCTGTGCTGGAGATTCCTCAGTGATTGCTGCATCATCTGAGAAAACCCCGTGAAAGTGAGCTCTGTTCGAAATTAACAGAATGCTCAAGTATAGACATTTAGAAGTAAACAACCATTTCATTTAAATCGTCAAATAATTAAATAAACCATTTCATTTAAATAATTTGTTCATTGAAATCGACCCCATCAGTATTTACTCGTGAATTACCGGTAGTGTATTGTTAATGTATCAAAATTTGAGAAGATAATATAAGCATCTTATTAGTTTTTCTCTCAATGATTGTAATGTATGGCTTAATTTCTTTTATATAATTATGAAAATATCACAGTTTATTACATTCCAGTTCAATTATCTTGTTTCACCATCCATTTCTAAGTAGAGCTCATAAGTATCGTAATCTTGCCATACAATTACCATACAATAATTGAAGTTGATTTCATTCAACTTTAGTGGCGCCATTTCACCAAACTGCTAGGGAGGGGGAGGGGAAAAAACCAAAAGGTATTGGGGGGGAGGAATACCCCCAAAGGATAGAGGGACCTGGGTTTTTCCCCATAAACGTTACATTCGAAGATGTTATTATATGCTTCATTTTTTTCCAGTTTTATATAAATGTGGTTGAAGTATCAATACAGACATATTATACATTATTACTTATTGAATTCAATCATGAAATATTTATTAGAAATTTAGGTCTACAGAGAGGCCCTAAAGTAGGAAGGAATACACTAAACAGATTTCTTAAAAATCATGGAAAAAGATACATTTTTCTTTTACAATGACAATTTCAACAATTTCATTGGGGATGATATTCCAATTAGAAAATAACTTTCAGTTAGAAAGCTAAAGATACATCAAGCTGTTCCCATAATTCTCAACAACTCTTTACATACATTTGATTGTCTGATTGTGCCCTTTGTCTTGCTTTCACTGTGACATCTTGCAACTTGTTAATTCTCACATTGAAATTTATTCAATAACTCACTTATTGTGCTCTGATCAATAAGTGTACCCATTCTGTATTCAAACTATACCACAGAGAAAAATATATTCTTTATTACTCTGTACCCATACTTTCAAGGCAATTTTGCTACATTGTTTATACTGTAGAAGGAACTATACTACTGCTGTTAAAAAAAAGTATTACATTTTCATGAGACTCTGAGGATTCGTGTAGATAGACCCGCATTTTCATTATTTATCTGATCCTTGAGGGGGGCTTAGGACCCCCTTTTCACTGTCCCCCTTAGGACTGATCAATTTCAAGGCCTCTGACATGACCTAACGACTGTTTCCAGGCAGCTGGGACTGGCAGTTTAACGTGTCCAACCGAAACACGGGAGTGGTATGAGAAACATATCTTGCCCGGGCCGGAATTTGTTAAACATTTATAATAATAATAATTCATGGGATATTCTAATTCGTTATTATTATTATTATTATATTATTTATTATTATTATTTTATTCTAGCAGTTGGTCCTCGGCTGCGAGTTTTAGGATTGGTGATACCGCTGTTGTGCAAGAGGCGGATGATGTGGAACTTGCACCAATTTAAAAGAATATATTCTAAGTTATTTATTTTGTTGTCCAAGTTGTTTTAGGTAGTTTATAATCTCTCAATTATTTTTCATCCCATATATATTATAATAAATTACTTTAAAAATGAATTGGTTGTTCACTATATTGTACATTATTTTAAATATACAAGACCGTATGAAAATAGTCTCATGAGGGTAAATGCAACGTTGCCAAATAAGATTTGATCAACTTCGTCCGCAGCTGATTATAAGTGAGAATTAATATTGATATTTTCATAATACAGTACACCTGAAGAATTGGCAAAGTTAATGATAAGGGGTGAGGAGGTACTCAGCTCTTCCAACTAACATCGGATTAGTTTTATGCAGTCTACTATAACAGATGTTCCCATATGGATGTTACTATAGATCGTATTCCATTTCTGTTTGTTAGTTTGTTTGTCAGTATGTCTGATGGAAATCGAAAACGGCTTTAACGATTTTGGTTAAGTTTGAAACATAGTATATAGTTTGAAATATAGTGAGTTTGTGATACGAAAATCATCATTTTAATTGGGACTCATGTTTAGGATAACTCACTGAGGGAACTTGAAAATGATCAGGTAATAATATTCATCAACCGAGTAGCAGCTGACTGAGAGTGTTTTCTGTCGTCAGTTGAATACAGTTGATCAAGAGAGTTTTTCATCGTCAGTTGAAAACAGCTGATCGAGAGAGTTTGCCATTGTCAGTTGAAAACGAGACAGATGTGTTGAGTCACCAAGTTTGTTGACGTCATGTTTTAAAGTTATTGCATGATTCGAGAAAAAAGTTGCAGAGAGCAGCCGAGTGTCAGCAACGCAACGCAAATTTGAATTTGTAACATAATGATTGCGGTTATCAGGTAAATGCTAAAGTAGTCAGTTTCAATACACCAGGGTAATTGAATTATAACAAATCATTTACTTGTAAATTTCCATCTCTATGCCTTTGCAATTTCAACTCCATCCTTTGGTATTGTTATATTCATAGACGTGAAGTAGATAGATAAGGGTGGGTGTCTACCATAAGTAAAATGAAATGTCTATTTCCGACTTCTGTAGTTGAATACTTACTTGTAGCTAGTAGTTCTGTGAACAGTAGAGCTTGTACAGTAGTTATAAAGTTTATAAGATCTCATTGTTTAACAGATCTCATTGTCAATATGTCACCCCAATTAGCCCTTCGAAAATCGGAAAAAAGAAACCGGTACCGTGACGAGAAATCGGTAAGTGTTGAAACGGCCAATGACTGATTGGCGAGTATTGACGATGACAATATTACCTGTTATGAATGAAACCGAGAGCAGTGCCAAGCTGTAATCATCAAAAGCTAATCTACAAACATGCCAACGTACATATACTGACAAAAGCAAATCCCGTCGTTGAAACGTAGAAAAATCAATCATCAAAATATTATCATGAAAAAAAAACATTTTCCCGCTTTTTTGGGAAACGATAACTGTATATCTTCCAGTATTGAAAATGACATTCGAAATGAAAAACAATACTGAAAAATTTTATTATATTCAAAATTCTCAATGTTTGAGTATATTAACCCCCCAGTAGACTACATTCAACACAGTAGAACCACCATAATTTGTAGCTTACGGGACCAAACATTTAATACGAATTTTGGAGGGTGACTAATTATATATCAAGCTCTGCAATATCGAGGCTGATAAAATAAAATACGAAAAAATTTATCATGGATACTGATCCCATAATTAATTCATGATATAGCCTGTATGAATGGATATTAGAAAATATTGTTAAATATTAATTTGACATACTTGTAAAAGATTTCAGAGATCAATACAACCTTTCATGAGCGAGTTCTTCAACCAAGGGTGTCTCTAGTTATATTATTAAATTTAAATCCATAGAACTTTAAAGTTCACTCCGTATGGGTGAATAATTCACAATCAGAATTCAAAATCCCTAAACTAATAATACCAATTACTATAACGTTAAATGTATTGCTATCACAAGTTGTATTAACTAATACATGTGGGTGGGCTATGTTGAAAACAAACAATACCTAGACAGGCAGACAGACATTAAAGAAAGCGAGTTGATGTAAGTTTCGTATATTAATCAGCTGAATTCAGCGGAGTTATCAGTTACTGTGGCATACCGGTACTAGTGTATTTATCGTTATAGGAATACTGGTTACAGTGTTTTTGATGGCAAAACTACGAATTATAGAGTTATCGAGAAGTTTCAGTGTACTCACTAATCTAGACTATTGAACTATTAAGTGAAGTTATTTTTGTTTTGTGTCAAGAAATTTACTAATAGTTATATTATTCAAGCTCCAAATAACTGCAGAAAAGAGAGACAACTGCACAAAATAGGAATGATTTATATAACGAATTATACAGTTACAAGATAAGTCATCGCCTGATATTACTGCGAAGAGGGATAGATAAGAGTGATAGGTTTCAGAAATAAATTGTCAATGGTCTTGTTAAGAATAGCCTACATGTGGGGATCCATCAGAAAATAACCATTGTTTGAAAACCCAGACAGCTCTGCGTAGTACAGTCTGTCCAAGAAGTATACCTTTTGGAAGTGTCAGAGATTCGATGTGTCTGACTTTGTCGTGTCTGTACGAATGTAAAAGTGTCCGGTTTTGGCGCCTAACGCACACGCCAATTCGAGACTCTTTCAAAACAGTCTTTCCCTGTCGCTGACGTACGGTGTCGATGGATGAGATAGTCGCTGTCCACTCCTGTCAGGTTCTGGGTGTGTCGGAGGACTAAGGTGGCGCGTTCCCGAGAGAAACAGTATCTTGAACATTGTACCCTCAAAATTTCATGAATTTATTTGATACCAATTCGGAAATGGATCTCTCCCAAGATTTCAAATTTAGATGCTCATATCTCAAAAAGTGAAAATGATAAGAAAGTTTTTCATTAGAGATTTGTTCCATTTTGTTAACTAACTTGATAGTATCCAAATCGAAATACTATAAAAAATAACGCCAGTAAAAATTTTCTAAAAGCGTGGTACACAGCCTTAAGTCTGTGTGATAGATTCTTCATGGTATTGTTGATCTAGTAGAACATGAGTAATTTGAATAACTTTCTCAAAAATTGATATTATCAGAAAATTTTTGTTTTACTAGAACAACAATACCATGAAGAATTTACCCTTCAAATCTCATGGATTCATCTCTTACCGAGTTTGAAATGTTCTGTCCCGAAAATTTGAACTTTAGCCGCTCATATCTTAAAAAGTAATGATCCGGAAAAGATGTTTTCCTGAGAAAAAATTTTCATTTTGATAGCTTGATGATGAACAAATCGAAAAACTTTGAAAAATATCACCAGTAGCAAGCTTATTTTTATCCTTTGCACAGCCTTAAGAAACGTGCTTGCTCACTTGTATCTTAATCTGCATCCAACTCGTGCTCTAAAGACTTTATTATAAAACTGTTGTATCAACTACTACTACTCGTATTATGACGAATGATAAATATAATGTAATAATAGTTGAATAGATGCCAACCTGAATGGAGCCAGGCACCAGTTGCTTTTTCAGCGAGAAGGCGGGTGTTTTCCATAGTGAGTGCATCTATAGTTTCCTGCATTGCTTTCATTCGTGCCCTAAAATTACTCAGTTAATTTTGAAGCATGGTGTTTTCGTGGAACATATCGTTCACTGCCTCCATACCATCTTCTCCTACGATTCTCTTACCCTGGAAATTAAATCATGATGAACAATCTATACTTATATTCAGATTCCTATTGTAATATTACATTTTTTCTCAATTGGAATCGAATCTTCAATTCGAGATCTATAAAACTTTATAGTAAATATCAGAGTAATCGATTACAGACAACTTTTTGACTGAGAGTTTATCGTGAATGATTTTGTTGCATATTCTATGGTGTCACCGAGGCTGGGTTGACAGAATTAACAGATCAATGGATTATATAAATAGAGATTATATATAAAATTTAAAATAACAGTTTCAAAATAAAGTTTTATTGAGAACAAATATAAAATGTGAATTCTAAACTTGTAATTTATAATTTTTTTGGTGACGTGTCCGTAACATCGACACTGAAGACGCTTTGCTCTGTTCCTGGTAGCTAGGTTTTTTCCTGTTCTTTCTCTCTGAAACTTATGGCTGGCTATGTGTGTTGTAATTAGTGCTCTCTGAATATTTTTCTGTTTAAGTGAATTTATTGATGTTTTAAATTGAGTTTTAAACAGTTTAAAGTGTTCTATTTTGTCTATATATTGTTTATTGTGTATACAAGCCAATAGCCACTGTTTTTCAACTATATAAACTGGATAAGTATTTAGCTCGTAGTGACTTCAGATGCTTAGGCTTGTAAGATATTGTTCTTTGTGTATTTGTGTAGTATATTGCCAAAATTCATCTGAAGATTATAAGTTCATTTGCTCTGAAAATTGGATTTCTCATTCATAGGCGATAGATCCATTCATAGTTTACCAAGAATCTATTACGTTGGAGCCGATAACTATCCTTAGGTTAATAGGTGTGAAATGCTATCCAACCGATTTAGGAAAAATTGGTAGCACGGCAAATGTTACCCTTGTGGTGGGACCGAATTACAAAATGAATATGTCCCAAATGGTACACTATGAAATCCCTGGTTATAAAAAATTATTGGTAGGATAGATGTCTTGATGGGTTATGGATGGTATACTGCTGAATGGGAAATCGGTTCAAGAGAGATCAAGTCCTAATGAATATATTATCTGTGCAGACTAGCAAAATGGCAAACATTAAAAATGATCTGAATCTTATAGCATTCTTAACACAAAAGTTTGATGAGCAAAATGCTAGGTTTGATGAGCTAAATGCTAGATTTGATGAGCAAAATGCTAAGTTTGATAAGCAAAATGCTAAGATTGATAATTTGAAACAAGATCAAAATGCTAGGTTCGATGATATGAAGCAAGAATTTGCTAGCATTAGACTAGAACAGGTTAGTATAAACTTTCTATTGAAAGATGCACATGGAACATTGAGTATAAACTTTCTATTGAAAGATGCACATGATAGCATTAGACTAGAGCAGGTTAGTATAAACTTTCTATTGAAAGATGCACATGAAACATTGAAAGATAATCATGAAGATGAAAGCAAATTGAAGCAGGATAATAGTAGTATTGAGATACAAGATCAACTAGTTCAAGTTTCAGATAATGTAGGCCTAGTTACTGCTATTGAAAAAATAAATTCCAATGAGATAGTAGAATTGAGTAATGTAGTAGGTAGGGAGTTGTCTTTATTGAATGTCAACAGTAAAGAAAGTAGTATTGCCAAATTGATAGTTAGGAAAACAGTAAATAAAGTGAATGTTTACATGAGACAGGTTTCTGTGGAGGTTAGGAACAATGTAAACAAAATGAATGTTGCTTTGAGTCAAGTTGATGAGTTCAACTTTCAACTGAGAATTGAAAAGGTGTATGCAATGCATTCTCAAGTGAACATGACTAACTTTTGTAAGCAAAATGGCTTTGTTGAATTAAATGAACCCATGAATAAAATTATGTTCTTGAAGAAAACAAAACACAAAGTCACCATTGATGTGTTAGTATTCAAAGGTTGTTTCAAGTTGCTTACTTACAAGATGATGACAGTGAATCACATGATGAAAGGGTATTCCCCAGCACACAATGATTAGGAATCCTGTGTCATGCCGGGATTCAGAATAGCAATGACCGTAAATACTACGTATGGTAAGAGTCCATAATTGTATTTTTTTTCTTTCCTGTAGCCTATTCTTCTTGGCCCTTAATCTTTTCAAATTTCGATTCTTTCCTGTCTTAGTGTAATGTTCAGTAAAATTCTTCTATGATGCATATCTTAACCAATCTTGTCCATAGTCATTTAAATTTGTATTCTTCTGAAATAATTTTGGGAGTTAAAATAGTAGCTTATTTTCCTCATCTTTAAATTGTTGATAAAACTTAACTTTTCTAAAATCTATCCATTGTAGTGTAAATAATTGTTTGCTTGTAGTATATTTTTTCATCATGTATTACATACCGTATTTCAATTATGTCTATTTTTTTCAGGTATCATATTAGGTAATTAGGTTTTTCAGAGCAATTTATGTCCCATTTTCTCATTTCCAGTATATTTCTATTAATATACTTCCTTATGAAAGTTCAGTACTGACATGTAGGATAGGCTCTAATTAATCTTTCTCTTCTTTGTATTATTTAGGAAATTTATTTACCCAATTTTCTTTTTCTCTTCTTTGTATTTTTTAGGGAACTTACTTACCCATTATCCATCTCGATCATCTTTGTATTGTAATCTTGAAATGTTTGTATTCATTATACAGTCTTTGAATTATGAAATTATTGAAAAAATAAATGGTTCAATTTAGAACATGCTGAAATCTATTCTTATGTATAAATTCTCTTGTTATAATAAATAAACTTTAAAATTTGAAAGTATTAATGAATTGTGTAGCCATATATATGTGATGTATTAATGAAAGTTAACTTGAATAATGTTTTCATTGAATAAAAACGTCTTGTTATATTATTAATTGAAATGAGTTAAAGGTTAAAATTTCTCTAAAGTTTTTGTAATTGATGTCTTTTTCTGATTTTTTTTTTAAAAAACTGTTTGTTCTATAAATTTTTATATGATTGATTATCGTTTGAAATGGATGCTGGAGTGTATGTAGAATTTTTAATCGGATTTGTTGATTAGAATTTTGCTGGTATGTGATTGTTTTTTGAGATGGAAGCCCATTATTGCCTAAAGAAGGAATAACAGAGGTTATGACTTAGAGAGACAGTAATGAGATAATATTTTTTTGTGTTGATTACTTATGTTGATTGCCATAGATGCAAAGTAATGATTAATAATGTTGATTGCCATAGATGCTGTTTACTTATGAATACTGATTGCCTTTGAAGCAAAATATTATTGATGTTTTGAATGATTTCTTGTTTAATGATTGATAGTAAAGTTTTGTCATGAAATGTAGTTTGTGTTTAGAACATTGAAAAGTCGAAATAAACTATAGTATCCAACAAACGATGATTAATAATATTGAATAATTTGCTTTTTATAAAATATTTGAACAATGAATAAATGGAAATGAAATAATTTTTTTTCTATTGAAATTGTAATTGATATCTCCATATTTCACAATTTATGTATTGCTGACTGTATAATAAGATGTCAACAAATTTCAATTTTATATTGATTATATACTTAAAAATAATTTTCATGTGTATTAGATTGTATTGATAGCCTAATCAAAGTTTTTCCTTTTAGTTTATAAGCATTTCAAGATAACAGGTACAGCACAGACATTAACATTGAAATAATTAGCACGTGAATCTTGGAATCAACAGCAAGTGAACGCCATGAAGAGTGTTAAGAACATTTGGGTGATTTTCGAACTAGTGTGACTCATCAATTGAATATCTACACCAATATCTACGCTGATGTCTACACCAATATCTACGCTGATGCCTACACCAATATCTACGCCAATATCTACACCAATAACTACGCCACTATCTACGCTGATGTCTACACCAATAACTACGCCAATATCTGCTCTGATGTCAATATCTACACCAATAACTACACCAATTTCTACACCAATATCTACGCTGATGCCAATGCCAATATCTACGCCAATGCCTGCGCCGATGCCAATGCCTGCGCCAATGCTGATGCCAATGCCAATATCAACGCCGATGCCAATGCCGACACCAAAGCATACGCCAATGACAACGCCAACGCTTATTGCTGACCTTGTATTTCAAACTTCAACACTACTACATTACCTGGAGGTAATTGCCATCCATGTTCACGTTTGCAACTTTGAATTCAGAATAACAGTCACAGTATCATGAAAGAATTGATTCAAAAAATCCTCTCCTAAATTATTCCTGTATGCAGAACTCTAAACCTTGAACACTGAAAATATCAAAAAACCAAACCTTACCTAAATTAATCCCCACCTAAATTAATCCCCACCTAAATTAATCCTGTATGCAGCGTCTATCTATTTTCCAAAAAACAAATTACATTGTCATTTCAAGCCTGAAATGTACATTGTATAATTACAAATATGATACAAAATTTACGTGACTCTGTATTGAGTTTGGTATGCAGCCGTCTACTACAAGCATGAGGCAATGCTAATTGAGATGTCACCTGTATCGAGTTTGGTATGCAGCCGTCTACTACAAGCATGAGGCAATGCTAACTGAGATGTCACCTGTATCGAGTTTGGTATGCAGCCGTCTACTACAAGCATGAGGCAATGCTCACTAAGATGTCACCTGTATCTAGTTTGATATGCATCAGTCGACTACAAGTATCAGCCCAACACTACGTGCATCCAGATCAGCCCAACACTACGAGTATTCGGATCAGCCCAACACTAACGTCATCACACTGGAGTCACACTTAACTGAAAATCATACTGAGTGCCTTAACAGACTGTTTTCCAAAATATGCATCGATAAAATCAACCACGTCAATAGTGAAAGAAATGAACATTTTTTGATTTATTGAAATTTTATGTGAAAATTAAATGTAACAATTCATCAATTCATTTAAAAAAAAATAAATAATAATATTTTTTTTATTCAACATTCTAAATTTTTTTTTTATGCAATAAAAATTGAATTTCTCTATCTATCAAATTTATGTGCAATTTCAAAAAACTATTCTTTTTATATTAAACTTTCTGTCGAGATATTTTCCTTTAAATTATAAAGCTAAATCAAAAGTAATTTTGATACTTTGAAATATTATTTGGAAACATATAACAAATGCTATTGATGAATTTTTATAATAATTTTCAATTATAGTTGACATGTAATGTTTTTATAGAAAAATTTTCAAACAGTAGAATTTTTTCATGTCAAGAGGGGGTATTTGTAATATTACATTTTTTCTCGATTGGAATCGAATCTTCAATTCGAGATCTATAAAACTTTATAGTAAATATCAGAGTAATCGATTACGGACAACTTTTTGACTGAGAATTCATCGTGAATGATTGTGTTGCATATTCCATGGTGTCACCGAGGCTGGGTTGACAAAATTAACAGATCAATGGATTATTTAAATAGAGATGATATATAAAATTTAAAATAACAGTTTCAAAATAAAGTTTTATTGAGAACAAATATAAAATGTGAATTCTAAACTTGTAATTTATAATTTTTTTGGTGACGTGTCCGTAACATCGACACTGAAGACGCTTTGCTCTGTTCCTGGTAGCTAGGTTTTTTCCTGTTCTTTCTCTCTGAAACTTATGGCTGGCTATGTGTGTTGTAATTAGTGCTCTCTGAATATTTTTCTGTTCAAGTGAATTTATTGATGTTTTAAATTGAGTTTTAAACAGTTTAAAGTGTTCTATTTTGTCTATATATTGTTTATTGTGTATACAAGCCAATAGCCACTGTTTTTCAACTATATAAACTGGATAAGTATTTAGCTCGTAGTGACTTCAGATGCTTAGGCTTGTAAGATATTGTTCTTTGTGTATTTGTGTAGTATATTGCCAAAATTCATCTGAAGATTATAAGTTCATTTGCTCTGAAAATTGGATTTCTCATTCATAGGCGATAGATCCATTCATAGTTTACCAAGAATCTATTACGTTGGAGCCGATAACTATCCTTAGGTTAATAGGTGTGAAATGCTATCCAACCGATTTAGGAAAAATTGGTAGCACGGCAAATGTTACCCTTGTGGTGGGACCGAATTACAAAATGAATATGTCCCAAATGGTACACTATGAAATCCCTGGTTATAAAAAATTATTGGTAGGATAGATGTCTTGATGGGTTATGGATGGTATACTGCTGAATGGGAAATCGGTTCAAGAGAGATCAAGTCCTAATGAATATATTATCTGTGCAGACTAGCAAAATGGCAAACATTAAAAATGATCTGAATCTTATAGCATTCTTAACACAAAAGTTTGATGAGCAAAATGCTAGGTTTGATGAGCTAAATGCTAGATTTGATGAGCAAAATGCTAAGTTTGATAAGCAAAATGCTAAGATTGATAATTTGAAACAAGATCAAAATGCTAGGTTCGATGATATGAAGCAAGAATTTGCTAGCATTAGACTAGAACAGGTTAGTATAAACTTTCTATTGAAAGATGCACATGGAACATTGAGTATAAACTTTCTATTGAAAGATGCACATGATAGCATTAGACTAGAGCAGGTTAGTATAAACTTTCTATTGAAAGATGCACATGAAACATTGAAAGATAATCATGAAGATGAAAGCAAATTGAAGCAGGATAATAGTAGTATTGAGATACAAGATCAATTAGTTCAAGTTTCAGATAATGTAGGCCTAGTTACTGCTATTGAAAAAATAAATTCCAATGAGATAGTAGAATTGAGTAATGTAGTAGGTAGGGAGTTGTCTTTATTGAATGTCAACAGTAAAGAAAGTAGTATTGCCAAATTGATAGTTAGGAAAACAGTAAATAAAGTGAATGTTTACATGAGACAGGTTTCTGTGGAGGTTAGGAACAATGTAAACAAAATGAATGTTGCTTTGAGTCAAGTTGATGAGTTCAACTTTCAACTGAGAATTGAAAAGGTGTATGCAATGCATTCTCAAGTGAACATGACTAACTTTTGTAAGCAAAATGGCTTTGTTGAATTAAATGAACCCATGAATAAAATTATGTTCTTGAAGAAAACAAAACACAAAGTCACCATTGATGTGTTAGTATTCAAAGGTTGTTTCAAGTTGCTTACTTACAAGATGATGACAGTGAATCACATGATGAAAGGGTATTCCCCAGCACACAATGATTAGGAATCCTGTGTCATGCCGGGATTCAGAATAGCAATGACCGTAAATACTACGTATGGTAAGAGTCCATAATTGTATTTTTTTTCTTTCCTGTAGCCTATTCTTCTTGGCCCTTAATCTTTTCAAATTTCGATTCTTTCCTGTCTTAGTGTAATGTTCAGTAAAATTCTTCTATGATGCATATCTTAACCAATCTTGTCCATAGTCATTTAAATTTGTATTCTTCTGAAATAATTTTGGGAGTTAAAATAGTAGCTTATTTTCCTCATCTTTAAATTGTTGATAAAACTTAACTTTTCTAAAATCTATCCATTGTAGTGTAAATAATTGTTTGCTTGTAGTATATTTTTTCATCATGTATTACATACCGTATTTCAATTATGTCTATTTTTTTCAGGTATCATATTAGGTAATTAGGTTTTTCAGAGCAATTTATGTCCCATTTTCTCATTTCCAGTATATTTCTATTAAATATACTTCCTTATGAAAGTTCAGTACTGACATGTAGGATAGGCTCTAATTAATCTTTCTCTTCTTTGTATTATTTAGGAAATTTATTTACCCAATTTTCTTTTTCTCTTCTTTGTATTTTTTAGGGAACTTACTTACCCATTATCCATCTCGATCATCTTTGTATTGTAATCTTGAAATGTTTGTATTTATTATACAGTCTTTGAATTATGAAATTATTGAAAAAATAAATGGTTCAATTTAGAACATGCTGAAATCTATTCTTATGTATAAATTCTCTTGTTATAATAAATAAACTTTCAAATTTGAAAGTATTAATGAATTGTGTAGCCATATATATGTGATGTATTAATGAAAGTTAACTTGAATAATGTTTTCATTGAATAAAAACGTCTTGTTATATTATTAATTGAAATGAGTTAAAGGTTAAAATTTCTCTAAAGTTTTTGTAATTGATGTCTTTTTCTATTTTTTTTTTTAAAAAACTGTTTGTTCTATAAATTTTTATATGATTGATTATCGTTTGAAATGGATGCTGGAGTGTATGTAGAATTTTTAATCGGATTTGTTGATTAGAATTTTGCTGGTATGTGATTGTTTTTTGAGATGGAAGCCCATTATTGCCTAAAGAAGGAATAACAGAGGTTATGACTTAGAGAGACAGTAATGAGATAATATTTTTTTGTGTTGATTACTTATGTTGATTGCCATAGATGCAAAGTAATGATTAATAATGTTGATTGCCATAGATGCTGTTTACTTATGAATACTGATTGCCTTTGAAGCAAAATATTATTGATGTTTTGAATGATTTCTTGTTTAATGATTGATAGTAAAGTTTTGTCATGAAATGTAGTTTGTGTTTAGAACATTGAAAAGTCGAAATAAACTATAGTATCCAACAAACGATGATTAATAATATTGAATAATTTGCTTTTTATAAAATATTTGAACAATGAATAAATGGAAATGAAATAATTTTTTTTCTATTGAAATTTGTAATTGATATCTCCATATTTCACAATTTATGTATTGCTGACTGTATAATAAGATGTCAACAAATTTCAATTTTATATTGATTATATACTTAAAAATAATTTTCATGTGTATTAGATTGTATTGATAGCCTAATCAAAGTTTTTCCTTTTAGTTTATAAGCATTTCAAGATAACAGGTACAGCACAGACATTAACATTGAAATAATTAGCACGTGAATCTTGGAATCAACAGCAAGTGAACGCCATGAAGAGTGTTAAGAACATTTGGGTGATTTTCGAACTAGTGTGACTCATCAATTGAATATCTACACCAATATCTACGCTGATGTCTACACCAATATCTACGCTGATGCCTACACCAATATCTACGCCAATATCTACACCAATAACTACGCCACTATCTACGCTGATGTCTACACCAATAACTACGCCAATATCTGCTCTGATGTCAATATCTACACCAATAACTACACCAATTTCTACACCAATATCTACGCTGATGCCAATGCCAATATCTACGCCAATGCCTGCGCCGATGCCAATGCCTGCGCCAATGCTGATGCCAATGCCAATATCAACGCCGATGCCAATGCCGACACCAAAGCATACGCCAATGACAACGCCAACGCTTATTGCTGACCTTGTATTTCAAACTTCAACACTACTACATTACCTGGAGGTAATTGCCATCCATGTTCACATTTGCAACTTTGAATTCAGAATAACAGTCACAGTATCATGAAAGAATTGATTCAAAAAATCCTCTCCTAAATTATTCCTGTATGCAGAACTCTAAACCTTGAACACTGAAAATATCAAAAAACCAAACCTTACCTAAATTAATCCCCACCTAAATTAATCCCCACCTAAATTAATCCTGTATGCAGCGTCTATCTATTTTCCAAAAAACAAATTACATTGTCATTTCAAGCCTGAAATGTACATTGTATAATTACAAATATGATACAAAATTTACGTGACTCTGTATTGAGTTTGGTATGCAGCCGTCTACTACAAGCATGAGGCAATGCTAATTGAGATGTCACCTGTATCGAGTTTGGTATGCAGCCGTCTACTACAAGCATGAGGCAATGCTAACTGAGATGTCACCTGTATCGAGTTTGGTATGCAGCCGTCTACTACAAGCATGAGGCAATGCTCACTGAGATGTCACCTGTATCTAGTTTGATATGCATCAGTCGACTACAAGTATCAGCCCAACACTACGTGCATCCAGATCAGCCCAACACTACGAGTATTCGGATCAGCCCAACACTAACGTCATCACACTGGAGTCACACTTAACTGAAAATCATACTGAGTGCTTTAACGGACTGTTTTCCAAAATATGCATCGATAAAATCAACCGCGTCAATAGTGAAAGAAATGAACATTTTTTGATTTATTGAAATTTTATGTGAAAATTAAATGTAACAATTCATCAATTCATTAAAAAAAAAAAATAAATAATAATATTTTTTTTATTCAACATACTAAATTTTTTTTTATGCAATAAAAATTGAATTTTTCTATCTATCAAATTTATGTGCAATTTCAAAAAACTATTCTTTTTATATTAAACTTTCTGTCGAGATATTTTCCTTTAAATTATAAAGCTAAATCAAAAGTAATTTTGATACTTTGAAATATTATTTGGAAACATATAACAAATGCTATTGATGAATTTTTATAATAATTTTCAATTATAGTTGACATGTAATGTTTTTATAGAAAAATTTTCAAACAGTAGAATTTTTTTATGTCAAGAGGGGGTATTTGTAATATTACATTTTTTCTCGATTGGAATCGAATCTTCAATTCGAGATCTATAAAACTTTATAGTAAATATCAGAGTAATCGATTACGGACAACTTTTTGACTGAGAATTCATCGTGAATGATTGTGTTGCATATTCCATGGTGTCACCGAGGCTGGGTTGACAGAATTAACAGATCAATGGATTATTTAAATAGAGATGATATATAAAATTTAAAATAACAGTTTCAAAATAAAGTTTTATTGAGAACAAATATAAAATGTGAACTCTAAACTTGTAATTTATAATTTTTTGGTGACGTGTCCGTAACACTGAAAAAGCTTTGCTCTGTTCCTGGTAGCTAGGTTTTTTCCTGTTCTTCCTCTCTGAAACTTATGGCTGGCTATGTGTGTTGTAATTAGTGCTCTCTGAATATTTTTCTGTTTAAGTGGATTTATTAATGTTTCAAATTGAGTTTTAAACAGTTTATAGTGTTCTATTTTGTATATATATTGTTTATTGTGTATACAAGCCAATAGCCACTGTTTTTCAACTATATAAACTGGATAAGTATTTAGCTCGTAGTGACTTCAGATGCTCAGGCTTGTAAGATATTGTTCTTTGTGTATTTGTGTAGTATATTGCCAAAATTCATCTGAAGATTATAAGTTCATTTGCTCTGAAAATTGGATTTCTCATTCATAGGCGATAGATCCATTCATAGTTTACCAAGAATCTATTACATTGGAGCCGATAACTATCCTTAGGTTAATAGGTGTGAAATGCTATCCAACCGATTTAGGAAAAATTGGTAGCACGGCACTATCAAAATGATAGCTAGATCAATAATGATAGAGGATAGCGAGATATAACATGAACCTTCGACTCCCACAACAAGGGGCTCAACTCTGTTTTGTTTAGGGTGAATTTAAGATTTTGGTCCATTTGTTCTCGGCAGCCGGTACTATCACTTCACATTCTTTACACTGGTGGGTATGCAAGCAAAGTGAGAGGGGAAGAGACATTCCCAACCCTTCATCACTACCACGCCAGCCAATCTTTCACCGTTTGTGAGGTTAAGGTTCATGTTATATCTTGTGGCCTCTACAATTTAATAAAAACGAATTGATAATCTGAAGGATAATTCCCAATTTTAACAATTCTTTAGGTTGATTTAGTGTTTGATGAATTTATATGGCATATTAATATTGTTGATCATGGAAACATCCCATAATTATAAAGAAGAGTTGAGAAAATGACTATTGCTTACCTGTTTATATTCCATGAGTTCCACCTGTAGTTTTTGAATCTCATGCCTTAGAAGCGATATTGTTCTGGAAGACTTATCTTGATTTAATATCACCTTGTTTTGTATATTTCTTGCTCTATTTGCATATTGTAAAGTATTGAGTGTCTCCATAAAATCTCTATCACTTGGAGATACACACGCTATCATCACAGTCCGACTGTTACCTGCAAATAGAATACAATCTAATCAATAACTTATTATCCACAGGTCACTTGATATTTATTTTTACTATCAAGACAAAATTTATTGTACTACATTATGGTAATTTGGAATTCTATGATTGTAGTAGTTGATGACACTGCAGCTTGTGATAACCTTCTCAGCGAGTCTTTTTAGGTGAATGAAACTAACGATTGTTCGATAATTTCCGTGGATAACTCTTCAGGTGAGTTAGCTCTTATGTTCTAACACACTACCAGTTAATCTCCATTTGTAAGAAATTTATTGATCAACCACAGTATTATATGCTGTCGACTTATTATATGCTACAGTATGGGGGAACTCTAGTCATAACTTATCTTGCCCAGATTTATAATATTATAAATAATATGAGTTAGCTCTTACGTTCTAGCACACTACCAGTTAATCTTCATTTGTAAGAAATTTATTGATCAACCACAGTATTATATGCTGTCGACTTATTATATGCTACAGTATGGGGAAACTCTAGTCTTAACTTATCTTGCCCAGATTTATAATATTATAAATAATATGAGTTAGCTGTTATGTTCTAGCACACTACCAGTTAATCTTCATTTGTAAGAAATTTATTGTTCAACCACAGTATTATATGCTGTCGACTTATTATATGCTACAGTATGGGGAAACTCTATTCATAACTTATCTTGCCCAGATTTATAATATTATATTTTTGACATGACCTACATTTTGATTACTGTGTAGTATGAATGGGAAAAGGGACAGTTTTGGGCATGAGCATGGTGATAGGCCTAATGTTAAAAGTTTTTCAATTTGTATAGTATCAAGCTATTAACATAAAAAAGTTTTCTCAGAAATTTTTCCCGATCATTACTTTTAAGATATTAGCAACCAAATTTTAAAATTTTTAAGCACCCAATCTGTTTTAGGACAGATCATTTCAATTTTGGTAAGAGTAGAATTCATAAAATTTTGAAAATAAATTCTTCATGGTATTGTTGATTAAATAAAACGAAACGTTTCCTGAAAATATCAAATTTAATGAATGTTATTCCATTACAAAAAATGACCAAATAGAACTTTTAGTTGAATTATTTTTGAAAAAAAAAATATTTTAATTCAATTCAATCCTTAAAACAAATCGTTTTAACAGGAAGAAACCCGAGCCAAAAAATACTATTAGGTATCTTTACTCTATAATTTTTAAGACTTGAACATTATCTTCACTCTATACTTACTAATACTCAAACTGAATGTTTAAAACATATGAATCTAATTACCCTTTTTAAAATTATTTAATCATGATAATTAAATAATTAATGTTAAAAAGGGTACTTAGATTTATTTGTTTATTTATATTCGAAAGTAGCCCTGAAGAAAAAAAAATGTTTACTCTATGCGAAACGCACCTCCAAGCGAGTCTTGCAGCAATCGCGTGAGCTTGGAGTCTCTGTAAGGCACATGCAGCGCCCGCTTGGTCTTGTCACCGAGGGCCGAGATGACGTTGCCCAGCGCCAGTAGGCCGCAGTTTATGGAGATGCCCTCCTTGGCACGGTCGCCGGTCGCACCGGTCCGCTTCAGTCGCTCCGACCCGGCCAGGTCGACAAAGTGGAACTTGGCGCTCAGCGTCACAAACTCCTGCTGCGAACTGTCGCAGCTAGACTCCATCGTGGAGCGACCGCTGCTGCTGATCACATCGTTGTCGTCCTCTGTCTCGTCCGCTTCCACCTGCCAATACCACACACATTCATTCATTGGCAATTACAACTGATACAAGGTTGGCGTATTTAAATAAAGGCTATAATCATATTGATATGATTTGTAATTGTATCAAAATAAAATAAATAAAAAAAATACATTTTTTTTTTGTTGTAGACCAATATAGGTAATTAACAAAGTCATAGTAATACGATTACAAAGTAATAAAGTCAAACTAATAGTTTAGTCACAAAGTAGAATAACATCAAGTAGGATCGAAAAGCTCTGTCACACCGATACAACTAATATAAAACACATTCAATAGTAAGGCTGGCCACTAACGGTAGAACATGCATGATAAAGATGCAATTATTTCAACAGAACAGGCAGTGTAAGCAGATGATCAGAATAAAAAATATTAATAGGAATGATAAGGGTAAACATTGAGGATATAAACATATCCTAAGGATAAACATATATACATAAACATATGTTTATATATATAAGTAGATGCTATTTACGGTAACTAACGCTTTTTTTTGTGACTTTTCCCACCCCTCCCCCCTCCCCCCGCACCCATCCTACCTCCCCCGCTCCTGCCGCACCACTCCCGCCCCCTCAACCACCCCCTTAGAAGAACCTCTCTCTCTCTCTCTCTCTCTCTCTCTCTCTCTCTAGAAGAAGAGGAAGAAGAAGGAGAAGATGAAGGAGAAGAAGAAGGAGAAGAAGGAGGAGAAGAAGGAGAAGAAGAAGGAGAAGAAGAAGGAGAGGAAGATGATACTCTCTCTCTCTCTCTTGTCATGCTCTAGTTAATATAGTCATGCCTAATTACATTCAGTCATGGTCAATTACATTTAGTCATGCTCTATTTGATGATTAATAGTAGAGAGAGAGATATGTGTGAGAGAGAGAGGCAATCTTCTGACAGATTCAAGTGAAACGAACTTCTGTCAAATTTAACTGAAACATGTTCTTGACAATGGGTTGTACACACAACGAACACTGCCAGATTTAAGTGAAACGAACTTCTTGTGAAATGAATATCTTACTCTCAGATTTAACTGAAACATGTTCTTGACAACAGGTTGTACACACAATGAACACTGCCAGATTTAAGTGAAACGAACTTCTTACTGTCATAAATTCTAGATGTACTTGACAACTAGGATGAGATTTTATCATTCTTTCAAGAATACATGTCCAGCAGTAACATTCAAATCCCATCTTTTCAAAACTCTTTATGTGTCAAGCATAGTTGAATATTCTTTGGAAGAATAATAGTGAATTCAAAGTTCTTTTCTGAATCTATATTGATATAAATCATTCTCACCAAATCTTACATTCTTAACAAAGAGCCAAACTGAAAAACATTGTCATTTCTTGTTGTAGTTTTCACTCATCTCACAACACTATGTAGCAACGTTTATAAATAAGCTTACCGTGAGACAACCTTGGGCGTTATCATTACGCACCAATTCTGCTCTTGGCTGATGATTAACATGTTTCAAAATTTCACTTCAGAGAGCTTACAAGGACGAATGCTGTTGCGGTCTAATTCAATACTTGACCATTGTCACGTTTTGCAATTTTAGTTCACATAGCTTACAAGGACGAATGCGGTTCCGGTCTAATTCAATACTTGAGTATTGTCACGTTTTTGCAATTTTGCTTCGCAGAGTTCACAAGGACGAATGCATCTCTGTTCTAATTCATCTCAAATTCGAGCATTAACATGTTTCGTACATAATCATGTTTCAGCTTGGAAAAAATGCATGTGAACGTTGAAATAGAATGTAGATATTTCTCCCAAGCAATTTGCATAGTGAAAATTGGTTAAAGATTAATATGATCCTAACTTTAGGGTTTTAGAACATCGGCGTAGATACTTAAACCCATCTTATCGGTGATTAAATCACCTACTTGATCTTCTGTCAAATTATGCGCTTTCGCCTCAATCCAATTCATATGGAAACTAACCTTAGCATAATTCTGTACTATTTGGTATGCTATTCGATGTATAAATAAAGTGAGATAATCGGTGAATGCAGCTGAACATTGTAATCTCGTCACTTCATCATTCTCTGTATTTTTAATTGAAGTTGCTATTTCCTCACGAATTGATTTGAGTGTAGCTTGTAATTCATCTTTCTTAATAAATGCTTGCATTCCACTACTCAGATCATTTTTCAATACATAAGTTTCGCTAAACGTAGTTAGGAATGTATTCAAATCATTTTTTGAAACAAATTGTTCAATCCCCTCCATAAGATTTGTCTTTATCGTATTAGTCATTGCAGATAATGGATCTTCAAACTCTTGTTTTGTTATAACAATGTTATTCAAAGCCTGCACAGTTTTATCCAAGTATTCCTTATCAACCGATAATGAATGAGTTTCATTTACTCTAGTAAAAAGTTCTGTGCTAAGTTGTTTCAATCTGGTATTTAGATAATTC
Organism: Nilaparvata lugens; assembly: GCF_014356525.2. Taxonomy (NCBI): domain Eukaryota; kingdom Metazoa; phylum Arthropoda; class Insecta; order Hemiptera; family Delphacidae; genus Nilaparvata; species Nilaparvata lugens. The sequence continues at coordinate 6,646,505 of NC_052519.1, forward strand.
CTATCTAATACTTGCAAATCTTTAATCTTGTCTGAGATAACTTTCAATTTCTCATCCAAAAAATTCTTGTCAACTTTATTATCGTTTATCGTATTCAAGTGCGATCTGAATATCTCTGTTGTTGATTTGAGATCATGAAGAGAATTCTCCAAATTGATAGATTTCTCTTTAAGTCCCCTATCGATATTGTCAGATAACTGTTGTAATGTACTGAAGATGTGTTCCTTTTCGATCTTGTTCAATCCAATATTCTTTACTATATTAGATAATTGTGAATCTAAATATGAATGCAGAGATTCACTAACACCCTGTTGATTAATTGCCTGTATTATTCTCTCACTAAAACTGGTAAGATCTGGTTCATTCCATACAATGTCTTTCTTCGCAGCGACTCTCTCGCTTTTACCTCCAAATCTGTGCACGCTCATTCTGCAACTAAACAATAATTTACCTTCACGCAATTCCTCTATAATTGATGCAATCTCAACATCATGAGCTGAGTGCCCAGCAAGTTTTGATGATTTTAATAAATGAAGTCTCTGAACCAATTCGTCATAGTTGTCATAATATTGGTGAATTCTATTGCTAGAAGTATTTTTTGCAAATTTCAATAACCCAGAACCCCTCTTACTTGTTTTTTTAACAGGAAACAGCATTTGAATTAAGCGAGACTTTACACCACTGTTACGTTTCACATATCCTCGTCTATCCAAATGAACTTTTGTTATTGATAAAATCTTCTTGTATTTATTTAGATCTTTTTCATCAAAGAGATATGAATTTGGTCTTTGCGCAAATAACAGTTCTAATAGTCCATGTGTAATTCGGAATTTTTCGTTATCAATATAAAAGAAGTAGTTATCAAAGCTAACAACCATCTCACCCATAAAATATAATTTTCGGTCAGAATCGTAGGAAATTCCATAAGGAATCGAGTTATTCAATTTTTCACTATGAAATATATACAAATATTGTGCAAGCACTTGATTCTTTATCTTCCTTATTTTGCCGCTTGTATCACTCTCAAGCCTAGTTGAATTAAATATACTTGATTTGTTCATGCTTAGATCTTTTTCAGCTGCTGATGGTGATGCAACTTCTATTGTTTCATCATCATCATGTTTTTCTCCCAATTCCATACTTTTGTCTTCTTCCTCTTGTGCAATTAACTTATCGAAATTTACAATGTCGAGTTTGTTCATGTTGAGAAAGTGAGATATACAAACAGAACTGTTCCATGTGTCTGGTTCACTTGGTAATGAAGCGTTTCTAGGTGACTAGATGTACTCACCCATTCAACATCTAGTCACCTTGTGCCACATGCTACTAGCACTTCTCTATGACAAAAATGAGAAATGAAAGAGCGAACATTCAATTCAAGTTGTTTTTATTTGAAAAACACACACACAATGTAAAGAATATTACAATGATTATCATTGGTGTGGATAGATAATGTACATTATTTACATCATATGATCTTACTCTAATTATTTACAACAAATGTGGATAGATAATGTACATTATTTACATCATATATGATCTTACTCTAATTATTTACAACAAATGTGATTCGATAAAATTATACCATGTGATCTCACTCTAATTATTATTATTATTTACTCTAATAAGCTCTCTCGATTTATGAATGATGGTTGTGGGAATCCAATCCATTTCACAAGCAACTTATCCTCATCTCGTCTCAATATTTTTTCTATCAAATAAACATTTCTTTCAGATTCATTCAAGAGCGTTTTTTTAATTTCTTCTTGATAAAACCTACCCTGTATTATCTCACCACTAAGATCTTCTAATGAGCAAGTGATAGGTCTTGTGGGATGTATGCTCACAATTCAGAAATATTTGGATGACCAATTCATTAGATATTTTTTATCAAATATCTGTTTCTTTTTAGAAATTCTCACAATATCACCTAGCTTATATTTTGGTTTCAACACTTTTAATTTGAATCGTCTATTGAATGCAGAGTTTAGTAATTCTAAAACACGTTTACAATGTTTTTTAGTTACATCTTTAGGTCGCATTCCAATGCTACTGTTTACGGTATTGTTATAATCATCTACAATATTTTGTAAGTTATTAACCCTTTTTTTACTCCCACGTTCAGTTGAAGATCGATATATTTTTGATTTTATTGTACGATAAAATCTCTCAGCGATACTAGCTTTCTTATTAGTAAAAACAGAATAATGCTTGATATTATACTTATCTAACAATTCTTTCACATGCTTATTGAAATACTCCTTCCCTCCATCTGTCTGGAAAAAACGCATATGTTTATTCTTACAAATAATGGGTTCGAGTGCATTATAAACACTTTGTGCAGTCTTATTCTTTAAAGGTATACAATAAGCATACTTAGTAAAACAATTAATAACAACTAAAATATAACGATATCCTTTATTGAATTAAGATAAGCTACCCATCTCAATCAGATCTGATTGATATAAATCGTTCTCATTCTTCAACTCATATCTGCGTGTGGGGTAATTTACACATGCAGCAGAGTGAAGCTCTGCTGCTAATTTTGCTCTAATATTACTCATTCTTCTTCTTTGTGTGAAGACATGCTTGAAACAGAATTCGATGTGTTGGTCACTAGCTCGTTACACACACACTGATCTGTGCCATCAGTTTGCTATTTTGTAGTGACCGAATGGTAATGTATCAATTCTGTTCTCTGCAATAAAGCGCTTGTCATCGAACAGGCTTAAACAAACCTTTGCGCATTCAATTTGATGCATGTTATGATTGAAGGATCTCAACATATTACATTTTTCTATATGTTGGCATCGTTCAATCAAACATTTCTTATACAAGTCAAAACTAAGTTTTCTATTTTTCATACGTGTCTTCACACCTTTTGCTACACACTTATTTACAGTTTCCTCCTTCTCATTATTTACAAGACATGAATATAATTTCGCCCGTAATCCCAGAAAAGATTTTAAAGGAAATGGAGCTGCCTCATCCTTAAATTTCCCTACAACTTTATTCCTCTCATTGGAGAAGCATTCGTGCTCAGCTGGGTAATTTGAAGTGTCAAACAATTCTAGATTTTCTCTTATCAGTTGGTAGACGTCGGGTGTCTCCAGCGATAAGAGGAAGCTATCTGTATCAGTCATACAAAGCTGGATGCGTTGCCATGTTATGATTTTTTGCAATTTACAATAGAAAAAATCATACATGTGTAGTTTACTCAAATCCAGGATGCAGAAACCTGAATAGATTGGCTTATTCATTTTTAGTTCCAACTTTCGCGAGAAAACCGCAATCACATCCGAACTTATTATCTGCCAGCGTTTACATAGGGGATTTGAAATGTACTTATCTAGACGCTTGGCGTCTGTGATAATTTGAACATTACATTGATGCCGATTTCCCTGTATTGATTTTCCGAAGCATAAGTTACTCATCTGTTTAAAAAAGAGACTTCATATTTATTTTTCGCGGCTTGCCTATTACAGGTATTGAACTCAATGTAGTTCTTCAACCAAGGCGATTGGGAAAAGCTAATGACGCGATGTACCTTTGTTAATCGCAATCCGAGTTGAAGGTACAGTTTCATTGGTTTGGTACTCGGAGAACAATTCGCTAGGAGGAATTTGATGAACTGAAGCGAGAGGGAAATTGGCATGCATATCATGTAACTCCTGTGGGTACTTGAGATCACATTCAATTACATAACCAGTTTCTGATTCACTCTCCAAATTTGTAAAGTCAAGAGCATGGATTTCTTCCTCTGAGAGGAACTTGAAATTTCCATAAGGTAAGAATTGATTCATAGAGTGTGCATACAAAAAATTACAATCTATATGAAGCAAATAGTTACTTGGTTTTGTGGGATCATATGTGTCAGGGATGTGTTTTTTATTGGCTTCGCAATAACGCTTGCCAATAAACGAAACACCACCGCGCATTCCTGATTCAAACAATAGATGTATATCGGGATCGCTAATCAATTGGAGTTCAACCCGGGTGAACTTTAACATACAATTCCAAGTGTAATGAGCAAGCAAAAGAAAATGAGTCACATCGAGGCCATATGACCTAAAAAGCGTTGACCTCATTTCTTCAAAAACCTCAACTAATAGCATGACGTCTAGGCACAGATAGAAATCATGATACTCGCCGAGAGATTTCAACTTGAATGTTGAGAACACTCTTTGTGCATGCTCATATTCTTTGGGGGAGAGGGGTGTATCGTTAAGATCATTATAAAAACATTCTATTGGAGGGAGAGGAGTCTCAGCGAATTTTTCAGGGCAAGATATGTACGAATAGGGATATACTCCTTTTTTCAACAAGAGTTGCCTTTGTTTGAGATCGGGGTCGTTAAATACTGGAAACAGACGTTTGAACTTTGATTCCATATCTGTACTATCTACCAAGTTGCGCACTAATACTTCTAAAGATTCATTCATAAATTTATATGAATCTAAAAACTTGATTTTTCCCACTGTCAATGTCAAAAATCTTTCTGATAATTGGCGATACAGGAAATTTCTTTTTTACATTTTCTGAGAGCTTTTAGAATAAAATGACTGTCAAATCCGCTAAAATTATGGAAGTACAAGCTAATCGTATTGTCAGTTTGAGTATTTCAATTACACGACACATGAGCAGCACACAAAAATTTTCCATTTTCATGTGCATGATGGTGTACCTTTGTGTCTGTTTCGGTAAAAACTTCATCGCAGAGGCCGCACTTATCAGCGTTTCGAAATTCGCGTTGCTGACGATCACTTAAATGCTCCATCGGAATTTCACATTTTATATCTGCACTCAATAAATCGCCAAGTTCGATTATTTCCTTGAGAAATTTCTCCATGATCTTTTCATTGATATTACTTGATCTATAGAGTACTGAGCCGTACGCGATATCTCCATTCACATCAATTACAACGAAACAATACCCGCACGGAATATTATGCACAGTTTTCTTGGTGTAACTTCTGGTAATAGGTACATCCTCAGATTCATTACCAGCAATATCCACAACAAATGTTTCCAAATCCGCGTAGATTGTATACTTTTTCTTCAAAGTCGAACCGAGTTTTTTAAATTTGATTGTCTCACCTCGTTTTGGGTATGAAGTTCTCTGAGACTGGAACTTTGAACAAAGCTCTAGATGTCTCATCAAATTTGCTTTCCCATCACAATTTTTAGATTTGTTTGTTGTAAATCTGTGAAAACAGAAATTACAAACATCTACTTGTGCTTTAGCTTTCGAAAGGTGAGAAAGAAGACGCGACTATCCGTTTTCCCCGCTCGCGGTGTTAATTAAACAAAAATGAGTTTTTCCTGCATCGCCTTTCAACATTAAAAGATTAATTTGATATTTACGCGTACGGAATATGCTTGTTCGATGTGGGAAAAACTTTTTGTTGTCATACGCGATAACATGAATTGCGATGTCTGTATTGAGAATTTCAAATTTCTTTATGTCACGATCGCTGGTTGGTAAATTAACTCCGCGAGTGTTCAGCCTGTGAGCAAATTTGCTCAAATATTTCACCGTTAAGCGACTGTTATTCGGTTTCTGGTGAAAATAGGCTAGAACACTCCACAGAAAACACTTTTCATCAGAAAGATTTTTGATATTGATAACACATTTCTTATTGTTGATGAACTGGGGTGTTTGAATATAACTGCTTGTGTATATTGGATTATATCTAATCACATTTACATCAAGCGAGTCGATCTTCTTCAACACCCACCCACTCCCAAATCGAACAAAGTTATCGAATGAACTTAAAATTTTCCTAACTGCTAACATAAATTGTTCATTCAATTCGTCATAACTCTCCAAGACATTCATGCCTATGGTCGAGTAGCTATGAAGATTCACAATGAATGAAACAGCTTTGGATTCCTCTGATTCTAAAACTACCATCTTATACAATAATACATTTAATACTAAAAACCAGTAAACATTGCCTCCGAAACGTGCAGCGTGTTCTCTTATTATCTCGAAAACACGAGCTTTCGAGTTCTGAAGCACATTTTCAATGTCAGGTGCTACATTTTCAAAGGAAATGCGATGGCGAATTGCTCGCAAACTCACGCCTCCAACCCTGTGTTCTCTGCTATGCTCCATCTCTGCTCCTAGCGGGTTACTGAAAACAAACAAACAAAGAATATATTACTATGGCACAGAATTAGATATAAAAACAAGTGAACATTAATCTAAAAATCAGTTGTGATTCAACAAGTACAGTGCAAAAAATGCTATCACAGGATCAGATTCTCATGCACGAACGATTCAGGTTATTAACATTTGATAATCGTTGGAAATTAGAATCGAGTCTGTTGTCACCTCAAAATATGGCTAAACAGGGTTTTAAATTTGTGCGAGCACCTGATGTTGTTCAATGTGTGTTTTGTTCAGTATATTTAGAAAATTGGTTGGCAACAGACGATCCTAGTAAGGAACATGAACGATGTAGTCCAAATTGTGGATGGCGCAAAGAAGATAATATTTCATGTGAAGAGGAGAATTTCGATAATAATATTCTACGACAATATGAAGAGCGAGTTTTAACTTTCCATCGTCCAGAACCATTCAAGCTCTCGGTATTTATTAATAGAGCAGACTATTTTGCAATAAATGGATACTTTTTGCATGAGAAATCATATCTGCAATGTGTATATTGCAAATATATTATTGAAAATCCTTATGAAAAAGTGATACATGTTCCATTTTGTATATATAAAAAGATGAGTTATAATGGAAAAGAAACGACAAATGATGAAAAAGAAGATGCTGTGGGAAAACAAGCTGGATATTGTACAATATGCACTCTGTTGTAATCGAGATATTAGTGATTCCTAAGTGCATTGTAGTAGTATCAGGAAAGAAGTAACTCCTGAAAAATTATGATTAGAAAAATAAAGAATTGTATCATACTTACATGCAATGAATGATGTGCTGTACTGTCTCTCTCTCTGCTTACACTAGTTCTTCATACGTCTTTCCTCCTCGAAGAATGGAGTGATTATGCAGTCTCGAACTCTGTGAAATCAACGAACATAATGAAAATCACATTAATATTGAGAAGAAATTTAGCAAGTCAACATGTGAAGTTAATTATGAAAATTAATGAGGAGATTACATTGCTCTCACATTCGAAATATTGTTATTCGAGATATGTGGAAGTGAGAATTCGAGTGCATTGTGAGAATTTGATATTTTTTCTCTGAATGCAGCTTGCTGTACGTGTAAGTATGCATTTGTATGTCAAGGATGTGACAAGCGGGAAAATGCACTATCTCTCACTCATCCTGAAACAGAGAGAGAGGAACAAATGAGTATATAAGCGGCGGTCATTGGATTTGCCAGCTTCATTCGACCACTAGTCACGTTTCGCACATATCCTCGCTATCATCATGGAGTCCACACGTGAGCAGTACATCCTTCCGGATACACCTCCTCAACAAGAGCCATCATTCCCATCTTACTGGGCAGCGCAAGCTGCGCGGAAGAAGAAGATTCCTTCTACCAGTGCTGCTCCCCCTGCTGCTGTCGCTGCTGCATCCGACCCCGAGGAGTCGCCCCTGAAGAGACGTGGAGTCTTCGTGGAGAGAGGGATGAGCAGCGATGACTTCATTATACCAGACACACCACCATCTCATCTGGGATGGGCACCGAAGCGTGTGCCACTAACAACAATTACCACCAACAGGCAGCAGGGGAAGAGAAAGCTGCAATTTCTGGAGGAGGAAGAGGAGGAAACCAACTTCGTACACTCAAAGGTTAGTTATTTCAAATATTATCAACATGTAATGTGAACAGATAATTTTAAATCTTTATATGTTGTCATCCAAAAGCTTGCTAGTATCTGATAAATTTCTTACTGAGAAAAACTGATTTCCAATGTTCACATTACATGTACTCACATTGGAGTTTTTGATGAATCTGATTTGAAAGACAATTTCTTGATAACGAATATAGGAACTTAATTCAACTTTAGAGTTCAGTTAAGATGTATATTGGACTACATGGATATGATGATAACATTGATATATTCATTTGAATTGAGCATAAATTGTTTTATGAAATCAAGAAATATAATTTTTGAAGTGATTAGGTTGAATGCATGCTACTATCTAATAAGTGAGAAAAAAACTAATTTCCAATAGATGTCTTTGTATTACATGCATGCACAATGTGATATTAAATGATTAGAGTTCAGTTAAGATGTGTATAATGAATACTTTTTGAAATTGAACTGATCAAGCTTACTAGTATTTCAGTCAAAAAATTGAATAAGATGAATATTTTGATTTCATTATTATGATGCTTACATATTATTTGCATTTTTTGCTATAATATTGAAGTGATGTGTTAAGAAAATTACTGATTTAGTTGATAGTTATATTGTGATATTAAATGATTAGAGTTCAGTTAAGATGTGTATATTATAATGAATACTTTTTGAACTGATCAAGCTCAATAGTTGATTAGAGTTCAGTCAAAAAAATTGAATAAGATGAATATTTTGATTGCATTATTATGATGCTTACATATTATTTGCATTCTTTGCTATAATATTGAAGCGATGTGTTAAGAAAATTACTGATTTAGTTGAAAGTTATATTGTGATATTAAATGATTAGAGTTCAGTTAAGATGTGTATATTATAATGAATACTTTTCGAAATTGATCTGATCAAGCTTACTAGTTGATTAGAGTTCAGTCAAAAAAAATTGAATAAGATGAATATTTTGATTTCATTATTATGATGCTTACATATTATTTGCACTAATCATGCATTTTTTGCTATAATATAGCAAAGAGGGACAAATCACCTTGGAGAAGTTAGCGCAAATGCTCACCAATGTGTCAGAGAACATTAAAAGTGTGGAGAAGAGCTTGGGAGATTCTATACAATCGTGTCACGAATCTGTCGGTGATGTACTCGAGAAAGTGGAAATACAAGAAAGTCAACTCAGGGTGTGCCTGGATAAAATTGAGACACAATCTACCGAAATAATAGCACTAAAAAAGGAAAATGAAGAACTGCGTCGTGCCATCTCTGATATTCAGCAATATACAAGATCGAACTGTCTGGAGCTCCATAATTTTCCTCAGGAGGAAAATGAGGATCTTCTTGGTGTTGTGAAATCTGTTAGCAAAGCTTTGGGACATACAATAACCGACCTGCAAATAGACAATTGTCACCGTCTTCCAACTCGTGAAAAATATAAAGTGCCACCAATTATAATAAAACTGACTAGAAGGATCGATAAGGAGGAGCTGTTAAAGCGAAGGAGGGTGATGAGGAACTTTTCAACGCGACACATGGACCTACCAACAGACATCCCGCTGTACCTCAACGAGAGTCTGTCGCCGGAGAACAGGAAGGTGCTAGCGCTGGCGAGAGCAGCCAAGAAAGAAAAGGACTACAAGTATCTCTGGATTAGGAACGGAAAAATTTTGATGCGAAAATCTGAGGGTCAACCGGTAATCTCATTGAGTTCAGTAAGTGATATAAGCAAACTATAATGATTACAAATGTACTAGTTTATTTAATAAAAGTTTACTAATTTTTGAAAAATCCACGAAAGTTAAAAATAAATGACCGACCTTAATGAACTATTCTGTTTAGTACAAAACATAAGAAGCTTAAGAGAAAACTTTGACCTTTTTTTAATTGAGCTTGAAAGTTATGCAAAAAAACCGCAATGTATAATTTTAACAGAGATTTGGATATATAGTGATGAGTCTGAACTTTACCCAATAGATGGATACAATTGTTTTACAAATTGCAATGACAATTATAGAGCAGGTGGAGTAGCGGTTTATGTGAATAAAGAAATAACAGCAATAGCCGATAAGATAGTTCTAATCTCTGTAGATGCCTTAAAAGTTGACTTTATTTTGGTAATGTCGAAATAAGCCTTATCGCTGTGTATAGATTTCACAATATACCTGTAGATGAGTTCTTCAAAGAGATAAAAACTGTATTAGATAAGTTAGATAATGATAATTCTATCATAACAGGTGACATAAATATTGATCTGCTTGATAGTAATCGAGTATCAGATGAATACCAATTCATTATGTCAAGTTATGGGTTTACATCTTATGTTAACGAACCGACTAGAGTAACCAACATTTCAACTTCATGTATCGATCACTTATGGTTTAGATACGTAACAACAAGGAATTCTTTCAATCCCTCCACAATTATAAAGAATTTACTAATCACTGATCATTATGCTATAGAGTTTTATTTTGAGAAAATGATTAAGAAGCGAATAAATCATTCACCCAATACTAATCACAATAAAAAGCAGAAAAAAATAAACGTTGAAATTCTTGCCAATAAATTAAATAAAATTAACTGGAAATGTGTCCTCGATCTTTCAGACGTAGATTTAGCTCTGGATAAATTTCTAGAAATTTTCAGTGAGTGTTTGGAAATAGCATGTACAGGAGAAAGTAATAAAAGGAAAATATTTACACAACCACCACATAAACCATGGCTCACTCCCTACTTGCTAAACCGAATAACAGTTAAAAATCGCTTATACAAAAAAACCACAAAACAACCATATAACGAGAACTTGCTAAATTATTATAAAAGGTACAGGGATAAACTCAAGAAAGAAATACAGGAATCCAAAAATAAATATTTTCGCGAGACTCTAAACAATTTGAGGGGAAACTCTAAGGAGACTTGGAAAGTAGTGAATACGCTATTAGGAGAAAATAACAGGAGAGAGCCAGTTAAAAAAATGAGAGCAACAAATGGAGAGACTCTCCTAAACGAGAATCTAATTGCAAATGAGCTTAATAATCACTTTATCAGTATATACAGCGCTAAGAATACAAAAAAGCTAAATATCAACGATTATAACAATTATAAAATGCTTTTTGACAAACCAATTCACCATTACCATTCAATGTTTTTCACACCAATAACTAATTTAGAGATAGAAGGAATTGTACTCTCAATGAAATCCAGAAAATCTCCAGGCTATGATAATATAAGAATTGAGCTAATTAAAAATGTAATAAAATCGATCTCTAGCACCCTTGCTCACATATATAACCTCAGTTTGGAGACTGGTGTGTATCCAAAAAAATTAAAAAATGCAATTGTAGTACCAATTTTCAAATCTGGGGATAAAGAAAATCCAAACAACTACTGACCTATCGCTCTTCTTTCAGTATTTGCGAAAATCCTAGAGAAAGTTGTCAGGATAAGATTAGTAAGCTTTCTAACCAAACACAGTTTTTTCAGCAAAAATCAATTCGGGTTTCAAAAAGGACTAAGTACAGAGGACGCCATGCTTAAATTTATCTCTGAAATATATAATGGAATAAACAATAATAAGAAATGTGCCGGCCTCTATTTGGATATCCGAAAAGCGTATGATACTGTGAATCACGATATATTGTTGGGAAAATTGCAAGACTCAGGAGTTAGAGGTGTATGTAATAATTGGTTTAAAAGCTTTCTAAGTAATAGGTCACAACAGGTAAGGATTGGGGATTCGCTAAGCGAGCTAAAACTTATAGATACAGGGGTAGGTCTGCCTCAGGGGTCCGGTCTATCAGCTGAGCTGTTCCTTGTGTATGTTAATGATCTTTGTAACGGCAACTTTGAGGGATCTGTCACAGCCTTTGCCGACGACACAGCACTGAGTTACAGTGCAGATGATAGGGGTCAGTTGGCTCAGATGATTAGTGAAGATTTGAAGAAATTGAATTTATGGCTGCAGGTGAACGCCCTAGAACTGAATGCCAGTAAATCCCACATAATTGTCCACAAGCTGAGGCCTGAAGGAAATGATTTAATGAATATATCATTTCATTCAAATGAATGTGATAGTCCAATAAACTGCACCTGTGAAAAGATTTCAGAAGCACCCCAAGTTAAATATCTAGGTATTATAATTGATTCCAAGCTCACTTGGAACCAACAAATAATTAAATTGAAGAGGGAACTTACGTGTGCATGCAGAAAATTTTACTATATAAGAAATTTATGCCCCGAATATGTCATGGAATCGCTGTACTATGCACTCGTAAACAGTAGACTACAATATGGAATAGCGGTATGGGGAGGAGCTTATTTTAATAACATTAAACCTCTTGTCACCGGGCAAAAATACATATTGAGGACCATAGACAAAAAACCAAGATTATTTAGCTCTTTGCCAATTTTCAGAAAATGGGGATTTCTACCACTAAGGTATCTGTATTTCTTCAAAGTATTGTCAATTTTCTTTTTTAGAAGTGGACAAGTGAACGTTGCTAACCGCGAATATTATCTCCGATCCGCAAGTAATTTAACTAGACCAAGACCACACAAAGAAATCTTTAAACGTTTTTATTTATTTATAGCCCCAAAAATATACAATGAAATTCCAATTAGCATAAGGCAGCAAAAAAATCCGAGAAGTTTCAAGTTTTTTCTGAAAAATTGGTTATTGGAAAAGCAGGATGTTGAAGTGTGGTTTAGAGATCTCAGATAAAAACTTAATAATATTGCAATAGAAGTATAGTTACAGATCATTTAAAGAAATCTATTCAATGTGTGAAATATTCAAATCTAAGCTTAGTAGGTATTTGTTTCTGTTTGTGATGTAAATAGATATTATTATTCAAGGTGAAACGACCCAAGTTGGAGAGTGTAGATATAAGTGATTAAGTGCCCTAAGATTGCTCTAGAATAGATAGATGGCAAGGGATACGTTAAGTTGAACTTTTTACCTTATGATGAATGGACATAAGTGGAAGAGTAATTATATTGTTTGTTTTTAAATAGAGAAGGCAAGTTTTGTTGATTCTAGTACCTAACAGTTTTCTTCGCGACAGGGATGTAGTAATTATTATTTATAGGTTCATAATTTTTCTAAATGACTAAAACTATTGGCTGGTAACTCCCATAAAGGAATCCTCGGGAGTACCTAATTTCTCTGATAAGGAAGCAATTGTATGATTATTTTGTTATATAATTTTATTGAAAATTGAAATGTTTCTTCATACTGTTATGTTATATGTTTTCATTTGAAATTGTAATTGTGATTTTTCTTTTTTACGAGAAATAAATATCAAAAATATCATATTGAAGTGATGTGTTAAGAAAATTACTGATTCAGTTGATAGTTATTTGTTGCAATGGAAGAGTTTGCTCATTAATTTGATGTATGCATCACTATTGGATTCTGCAAGAAATATTATTTCAATAACTGATATTACTCACTTTGTGTAGAGAATGTCTTGTCAATCTGATGATATCAAGTTGAGATTATGACAATAATCTGTTGATCACAAGTAGAAAATGTCTTGTCAATCTGATGATATCAAGTTGAGATTATGACAATAATCTGTTGATCACAAGTAGTTGATAATCTGAAACAAATTATAATAATGTTACTAATCATAGATTCTCATTTAACAGAAACGTATGTCTGAGAACACCTCCATGGCTCCGCTACTAGAGGAGGCAGCCGCGCGGGATGATGATGATGATGATGAGGACTTCATCACACTCATCAATAAACCATCACCAAAACCGTGGGTGCCTCTCTGCGAGCTGGCGGAGGATGTTCCACATACTATCATCTCCGCGCGGGAGGAAACGAACCATCATGGCAGATGAATTATTTTGAAAATTAATATCGCTTCTACGAAGAAAATCTCTGAGGTATACCTGCCTCAGAGATTTTCTTCAATAATTTCGCCTTGTAAAGTTGTTGAATTTAATTCGAAGTGTAAAAATTTAGGAATAGTAGTGAAGCATATAACCGCTACATGGAGCGATATTAAGATTGTTAAAATGTAACAATCTTATTCTCATAGCAAGTAGCGGTTATATGCTTCACAAGTAGTATATAATGTGAATATTGTAGTGTTTGATAATATATTGTAATATTGTTTTTAAAAAAATTGTTCTTAATTCTCACCTGTCAAAGAAGATGTAGAATAGTACACTGTTCACGCAAGAATAGATCCTCTTGTAACTGAAAACTCAATGACTGTAGAATAGTTCATGCAAGAATAGTAATGCTCTCGTATAGTCTTTGAGTGTTCAGTTTCAAGAGAAGCTATTTTATAGTTGCTGCTGCGTGCGCACGCGCATGCACCACATGCCAGTCTTGACCTTGTTGCGAGATTCTCCTCCATCTGTTTGCGCTATACACTCACTATAGATATTGCAATCTATTTTTATCAGTATGCTTACAACACTTGAATGGAGAAGTTGTGCAATGAAGATAATCGTATGGAGAGTTTTATTTGTTCTTCTCTTTATAATATGTTGTGTGAATATGCTATTACTTTTCCATATTGCTTTGAAAAAATATGATTCAATGCAGAATGATAGTAAGAGAATATTGGAATCTATACAAAATGTACAAAATAAGATTAGGGATTTGGAAACACCTCAATTGATGCAGGAATCACTGCTAGTAAGAAATCAAACATTATCTTATATCAAATCATGTGTCAATTCATCGGATGCTTCTCTCGATGTTAGTCTAAGACATTGGTATAGATTTATGATTGATGAACATTCAATTATTTGCAATTTCTACAAAACTTACAACATACTTAACAAGTGTGTTAATAAGACACATCATGATGGTAGAAAATTGTATTCCCTATTGATTAAAACATACCAACTTTGTAGTAATATATAAAGCACATAGTGAGACAATTTCTTTGTCTCTCGATTGAGGTTAAGTGTTTGATTAATTAACCTTAGTCGATGTTCAACTATTGAGTTGAAAGGTAATGAAAAATGGTATGTGGAAGAAAGTTATCTTCTAGGAAACGAGGTAAAGGAATCTTGAGTTCGGCTAGCAAAATTGTCAAAGGTATTGCGGGTACTGCGGGGGACATTACATCAACTATTATAAATAAATTAATAAACGCATCACCTGAAATTCACCTCCCGGGGGGCTACCAGTGGTGTGGCCCTGGCACCAAGGTTAATGAAATGTTAAAGAGGGGGGATCAAGGTATAAATTCATTAGATAGAGCCTGTAAGGTACATGATATAGCATACACTCGAAATAGTGATAATAAGTCGCGAGCGATTGCAGATAGAGCTCTTGCAAACACAGCATGGGAAATATTCAAGAATCCAAAATCATCTCTAAGTGAAAGAGCACTTAGTTATCTTGTAACAAACGTGATGAAAGCTAAAGCAGCGTTTGGCGGTGGATTGAGAAAGAAGAAGAAGAAGAAGAGCACAAGTGTTGGGAGAACTCATAGCAGCTCGATAAGGAAAAAAGCTATTGCTCAGTTGAAACAGCATATTGCAGTTAGAGGTTACTATTTGAAACCATACCCTCCAATCACGAGTGGTGGTCGTATTTTGATTGGGCCCAACCCCACATCCTCTTCCTCCTCACCATATGGTGTAAGTTTATTCCCAAAGAAAAAAAGAGTTAAAAAACGTAGAAAGACAAAGAAGGTGAAAAAATGAATATCGATGGTGAATTGTCCAATCACGATCTAATAAAATGGTGTAAATTATTACAAATTCCTCTACGAGGTGTATACATGATAGATACATTACCTAATAAAATTCTAAAAAATGAGAATTGTATTGTTAATTTAGACACTCAATCCGGACATGGTACACACTGGGTTGGTTATAAGAAACGAGGATCAAATGTTTACTATTTTGATCCAATTGGTAATTTACAACCACCTTATGAATTGGATAAATATTGGAAAAAAGAAACAGGTGTGAATATTTTTCACAATGTTGAGCACATGCAACCATTACATACAAATATATGTGGACACCTTATGCTCTTGTTTTTTGCGAACCAGTTGTAATCCAGCATTTGTACCGAAAACATATAAGATGGTTGTTATTACATTACAATCTAGATCAAGTGATCTCTATGAACATTCACAAGAAATTCTCGATTTGGATAAAAATGAAGAATGGGAAATTGGATTGTTTAATTTCTGTACTTACAATAGCATTGCAAATGTTATAAAAGGTAAAAATTCTACCTTCAAATATGGTGATAAATTAATTGATCTTGATACGGGTGCATATGAAGTTGATGACATTATATTAGCTTTAAAGAGTAAATTGAATAGTGGATCAGTACAGCCTTCCATGCAAATCATTTATATTTATTGAGGGGGAGGTGAAGTGTACAAAACCAGCTGCGAAGGCTGGGGATTCTCCAATAAAAGCTAAGTATATATTATCCAGTAACCTCGTTGGAAATCTCTTTGATGAAATTCGATATGAATTGGCTGGGCAACAAATTTCTAAATCAAGACTAATCGGATTAACATCAACAATAAGAGCTATACTAGTGAAAAATATGTTTGATAAGAACACATATCACTTGGCCGGGTTTGACAGAGCAGGATATACACTGAAAGATAATAAGTTTACATTCTGTGTACCTCTTAAATTAGTTTTACCATTTTTTGAAGACTTTCAAAGAATAATTTTAAACTTGAAACAAGAACTTGTATTATTAGGATCGCCAACTGATCTCAGTTGCATCGAGTCTACAGAAGCAACAAACGTTAATATAAAAATAACGAAGCTTCAATGGAGAATTCCCTATATTACTTTAGAAGATCATGTGAGGTTGAAATTTTTGAGATTGCTCGATGCTGATACACCGCTGAAGCTGAGCTTCCGTCATTGGGAGATTTCAGAATTACCAAATTTACAAAATAGCACTGTTCATTCTTGGGCAGTAAAAACCGCATCCCATCTCGACACACCAAAGTATGTTGTTTTAGCGTTTCAAACAGATCGTAAGAATAAAATTAATAAATCAATTTGGAATTTGATAGTTGTAATCTTCAAAATGCAAAGGTCTACTTGAACTCTGACTATTTTCCTTATGAAAACCTCCTTGGTAAACAAGAATTGATGTACCGTATGTTTTTGGATTTTCCCTCGGTGTACTATAACCATAGTATCAATACTGAGCTTGGAACAGAGATTGATTTTGACACATTTTGTACTAAAACACCCCTGATTGTAATTGACTGTTCACATCAATCTTCTCATTTGAAATCCTCCACAGATATTAGAATAGATTTTAAGGTATTTTTGGAATTTAAGGAAGCTGTACCTCCAAATACTTCCGCTTATTGCATTTTAATCAGTGATCGTATCATGGAGTACACTCCCCTTACTTCCATGGTGAAGGAAGTTCAGTAATTTCTCGATAGAGCACAAGCTATATAGGTATTGCATTTTTCAAATTTTACTCATTTGAGGTTTTAGCTTTGATCGGTTAACATCTAGAATGTCTTCTAATTCTGAGAAGAAAACATGCTCTATCGGGATACAGTGCGATCTTGATAAGGAAGACAGCATCTACTATGACTCAAGATGTAGTACACCTATAATGTCTTCTAATTCTGAGAAGAAAACACAATCTATTGACAAGCAGTGTGATCTTGACATGCAGTGTGATCTTGACACCGTACAAGACTTCTTCTACTATCACTCAAGATGTAGTACACCTAAACCACAGAAGGTGAATGGAGGAGGAGGAGGAGGAGTAGGAGAAGGAGGAGGAGAAAGGAGGACAAAGGAGGAGGACAAAACAGCACAAGAGGAGGAATCCTCCTGTAAAAAATTTGCAACAGTCGACATGCATTGGTTCAAGGGAACTTCTAATCAAATTATCGTGAAAGAAATCGGAATCGTAGATCAGGTAATAGCTTTGTTGTGTTACATTTCAAGTCGCCATTTGCAAAGTCGGAATTGAATGATAAATTGCGTAAGCAAGTAACATGGGCAGAGAACAATTATCACAAAATACGCTGGGAAGATGGTCATTTTATTTATACAGACGAATTATTGATATCTTATCTTGAAGGATATGATAAAATCTACACAAAAGGTACAGAGAAAGCTAAGTTTCTTAGAAGGTTACACAAAAACGTATGTTGTTTACCAGATGAAATTGAGAAACCAAATTTTAACTACTTTACAAGTTCTTGGTGTTATAATGCCTGTGAAATTCATCATCGCAATCCGCACGGTCGATGTGCGCTATTCGCGGCGGTTCATTACAATACTTTGATAATGAAAAATATGGACTCATCTCCAAATTTCATGTGCGAAAACAATAGAATGCTTAGCATGAAAAAATGTCAATTCTATTCAAATACAGAAAAGAAAAACTTTGCAAGATATGGCTTTTTCTCTAACGGACAAGAAATTCAATGTGTTTATTGTGAGCAAGCATTGAAATATCATACTGCTCGTGTATGTTGCATTGGAGGGAAGGCGCAGGAACCGTTTAATTTCTCTATATTAGTACCGACATATGTATAGTTTCTTCATTTGCTCATCATGGACCCGTGCAAGTGGATGCAAGCTGATAGTGGATTGGAAATGAGGTTAGAACAGTGTATTGATTGGTATGATGCCTGTGAAATTGCAATTAAACATTCAACTCATGAAAATAATCATTTGGTCAAACAACTAAAAGACATTTTCTCAAACACAGTGAATTTGAACGATATAAATGATTATCTATGCTATTACAGACCTCATAAACTGTCTGTTAGTAAACTAATAAAAATTAAAGAGGAAGTGATGAACAATTGTAGTGAATTGTGTAAATGAATTTCTAGTGTATACTCGATTGTTTTCATTTTCCATTGTACCTGCAATGTCTAAGTTTAATCGTTCAGTATTGCTTTGTTAGTTGAGCTGAAAAGATCTCACATGCGTTGAAGCTCAATGCTATAAGTGTGCAGATACAAGTAGTTTCTTATCACGTTTCACCTGTACATACACTCAACTGAAAAATATGGTTGATTGTTATAGCTTTTCAAAGTTCAAGAAACTATCTCGTCTCTTGATGACAATTTCATTCAATGAATTTGATCTAATTGCAAAGAATATTAAATTTTAAACGGAGATTTGTGAAAAGTCACAAAAAAAAGCGTTAGTTACCGTAAATAGCATCTACTTATATATATATATATTATATATATATATATATATATATTATATATATATATATATATATATACAGGGTGTTTCAGAAGTAGTGTCGAGAATTTTAGGGTATTGTACCTGGATGCTAGGAGACTACTAATGTCATATTTGAAGTGTCCAAAACTCAGCAGTTATCCTTATAGCTGCCATTTTGTTTTTTTCACTTAAAAATTTTTATCTCAAGAACGAAATGTTGTATTGATCTGAAATTTGGCATGAATATTTATGCTATAAAGACTCAACTATAAAAAAAAAAAAAAATTTTCGTTGAAATTTTTCAAAATGGCGGCCATTTTAAATGTTTGATGGCGAATATCTCGGAAACCGTCCATTTTACAGAAAATTTACAAGAGACAAAAAAGTTAGAAAATGTTTTCACAATTCCAATGATACCTAATTTATTAAGATTGGTCGAAGAATAACAGAGAAATTAATTTTTTTCTTACTGCATGCATGACCACTTTTCACCATTTAAAGATCAATATTAATTTTTTAATTCCAGATGTATTTAAGATGAAGCTTTGAAACTCGGTATGGCTCCATATGAGCAAACAGATGATTTTACAATGGTTTTCAGATGATAATGTTTGTCTTGTAAAAGTATTGTTGTTTCATTAAAAGTAAAGAACCAGATGTAGTGCTTCCTATTTCTTAGTCTCACGTTTCCTAGGTCTTATTTCTATCTTAAACTTCCAGTTTCAATATTTTCTTACGTTGCTTCTACACAAATTTTTAATTATTGTAATGGAATTTAGTTCGCTGGAGTACACCGATATTCACTTCATGTATGGAGCAGCTCTTGGCAATGCGACCGAAGCAAGAAGAATGTATGCAGCTGCATTTCCAAACCGCCGTCTCCCTTCCAACAAGGTGTTCACAAGAACTCACAATCGGCTGAGAGAAGTTGGTTCATTTGAACGGAACAGGGTAATTGCTGGTAGGCCTCGAGCAGTTCGAAATGTTGCTTTTGAAGAGGAAGTATTGCAGAAATTCGATTTCAATCCTAGAACGTGTACGAGAGCAGTTGCAAAGCAAATCAATTCAAGTGCTTCTTCTGTGTGGCGTGTACTAAACAAGGAAAGACTTCACCCCTTCCGCTTTCAAAAAGTTCACTCATTGGTTGAACGCGACTATGAGCCAAGAGTAAACTGTGCCCGTTGGTTTCTTCAGCAAGACATTATCCAACCAAATTTTCTAGAAAATGTGTTATTTACCGATGAGTCCAGCTTTACAAGAGAAGGAATCTTCAACTCTCGCAACAGTCACGTCTGGGCCTTAGACAATCCTCATGAGGTCAAAGTGCGTGGTTATCAGCATAGATTTTCACTGAATGTTTGGACGGGTATCTTAGGTAATCGCGTGATTGGACCATACATTCTTCCTAATCGTCTGAATTCTCCCACGTACATTACTTTTTTAAGAGACATACTACCAGAACTTTTGGAAGATGTGCCTCTTGCAAACAGATATAATATTTGGTTTCAACATGATGGTGCCCCTGCTCATTTCGGAAATGTTGTTACGGACTTTCTGAACATGACCTATCGTCAGCTGTGGATTGGGCAGGGTGGACCAGTACCGTGGCCCGCACGTTCACCTGACCTCAACCCTTTAGATTTTTTTTTCTGGGGCCATATGAAAGACCTTGTTTACAGCACGCCAGTAGAAAACGAAGAAGACCTTGTGGCAAGAGTGGTTGCTGCAGCAGGTGCCATTCAAGATGATGAAAATGCTTTTATAGCAGTTCGACGGTCCATGATTGAAAGGTGCAGACTGTGTAATCAAGTTGAAGGACAGCATTTTGAGCAATTGCTGCATTAGTATCAGTGAACCGATTTGAGTGAAATTAATATTTTTCAATGTAAAATATAATTTGGAGGAAAGTTATTCTTGTATATTTCTGTAATAAGAACGGTTTTCATGAAATTATAAAAAAAATTAATATTGATCTTTAAATGGTGAAAAGTGGTCATGCATGCAGTACGAAAAAAATTAATTTCTCTGTAATTCTTCGACCAATCTTAATAAATTAGGTATCATTGGAATTGTGAAAAAATTTGCTAACTTTTTTGTCTCGTGTAAATTTTCTGTAAAATGGACGGTTTTCGAGATATTCGCCATCAAAAATTTAAAATGGCCGCCATTTTGAAAAATTACAACGAAAAATTTTTTTTTCATTTTTTATAGTTGAGTCTTTATAGCATGAATATTCATGCCAAATTTCAGATCAATACAACATTTCGTTCTTGAGATAAAAATTTTTAAGTGAAAAAAACAAAATGGCAGCTATAAGGATAACCGCTGAGTTTTGGACACTTCAAATATGACATTTGTAGTCTCCTAGCATCCAGGTACAATACCCTAAAATTCTCGACACTACTTCTGAAACACCCTGTATATATATAAACATATATTAAGGATATGGGCAACCATATAATAATGCTCTGAAAAATCATTATCTCACGTTTAGAAAAAATCTTACCGTTAATTTGAAAAGAACTAAACTTGAATATTATAAAAATAAACTAATGGAATTTAGAGATGATCCTAGGCGGTTCTGGGGAGTGATAGGAGAGTTGGCGGGAAAAAGTATTAATAGGGATTCTTTTGTTATTAGTAGATTTCTACCAGGTATCCAGTCTGTTACAACAGCGATTTACAAGAATGAAGCTGATGAATTCAATGTTTTTTTTGCATCAGTCGGCCAAATTCTGGCTGATGCTATAGATTCTGGAGAGCCTCTTTTAGTCGATGATAGTCAATATTTGAATTGAAATCACTTTGAGTTTCAGGCTGTAACTGAAGCTGAAATTATGCATGCCATAGGTAGTCTCAGAGGTGGGTCAGCTCCAGGGTATGATAATATCTCTGCTAAGTTCCTGAAAGATAATATTGCAATTCTGATCAAGCCACTAACTCATTTAATCAATCTTAGTTTACAGTCTGGTGTGTTCCCTGAGTTCCTAAAGATGGCCAAGGTTTTTCCCCTCTTCAAATCTGGTGACCCCTTCCGATAAAAACAATTACCGTCCCATATCATTGCTAAGCGTTTTTTTCAAAAATTCTAGAAAAAATAGTGGAAGAACAGCTCATTTTCTATCTTAATAGGAATAGAATTCTATGTGACTGTCAGTATGGCTTCAGAAAAGATAAAAATATACCTGATGCTCTATTTGACATTTACAAAGCCATAACTGAAGGAATGAATGAAAATCGACGAATGATGCTTCTATTCCTTGACCTAAAAAAAGCCTTCGATTCGGTTGATAGGAACAAATTATTGAATAAATTAAACCTTATTGGAATACGAGGTACAGCGTTGGCATGGTTCAGAAGTTATCTGTCAAATCGCCTTCAGTTTGTTTCCTTGATGGATGTCAGGGGTGAAGATGTGGCGGTTGACTTTGGGGTGACTCAGGGAAGCACTTTGGGCCCAATCCTCTTTTTAATCTATATGAATAATATATCAAAAGTAAATATACATGGGAGGTTATTTTTGTTTGCAGATGATGCATTGATATTTTTGAAAGGGCCAAGCTGGGTTGAAGTTAAGGAAAATGCTCAAAATGACCTTTTTCACATAAAAACATGGCTTGATCAGAATACATTGACAATGAACACCACGAAAACGAAATTTATGCCAATATCATTGAGACCAACGACCGATTACAATTTATCAAGTTTGAAAGTTCACTGCTGTGGGGATTTTGTCAGTGTTACATGTGGGTGTTCTTGTATTGGAATGTTCACTTCCTACAAGTATTTGGGCGTTTTTTTCGACCATAGGATGAGGTGGTCTGCTCACATTGAATACATAAAAAAAGACTTAGAAAATATATATATGCATTTAGAATGATGAGCGATGTACTGGATAAGAGAGAGATTAGAATGGCATACTTTGCATATGTCCAGTCCCTTTTGGAGTTTGGTATAGTTGCATGGGGTGGTGCTTGCAAGACGGTACTTCAGCCACTCTTTATTGTCCAGAAAGCCATTTTGAAAGTAGCTCTAAAAAATCCTCGTTTCTCAACTAACATTCTCTTTGAAGAGAGTGAGGTCCTGACTGTAAGACAGCTCTTCATTGAAAACATTTTAATACATTTATTCTCCAACATGAACATTCTTGGGCCCATTACACATATGCATCAAACGCGGTATGCTGTTAACACTGGTATTACAGCTATACCCCTCCAGAGATCCCTTACACAAACCAATTCCTTCTATATTTCACATGTTCTGTACCGTAACTTGGCTCGTCACTTCCCACACCACATAGTATTTCAGGACGTCTCAAAATCCTTATTTAAATTGAAATTGAAGGAATTTTTAATACAGCTGGGAGTGGACAATTCAGAAAACATCATCACAACAAATTATACCTACCTCAAGTTAAATTCGCTGGTGGTGACAACCTGACTACTGTTCTTTGAATCTGTATGCATCATTACAGTAATTAACCTTTTTATTATTTTTTTGAGCTATCCAATAATCCTCTGTACGTAATAATAATATTAAATAGGATTCTGAATGCAGCAAAATTAGTGTTTCCTTTCTTTCTAACAAACTTATAATATGCAACTCTGGTTTGCGCACAGGCATTTTTTGCCCATGCAGACCATTTTCTAAAGATTTACTTGGCTTACTGTATTCATGAGGTTGATTTTATTCTTTGTTGTTGTTTTATATTGATAATGAGTACATAAGATTATTACTTTGTATGTGAAGTGCATTTTTTTGAAATAAATATCTTTTGTCTGTCAAAAAAAAAATTATATATATATATATATATATATATATATAACATTGAGTTGAATCCATAACGAAATAACATCCAAGTTAAAATAAAACTCGCGATTTTTTGGGAACGACTCCAACCATAAAAACACACACTGAGATTTATTTGGTTCAATTACTGTAAAACTCGATAACCATTTCATTGAATAACAATATCATTTTATAATATTATCCTTCTCTCTACTGCTACTCGCAAAGTTGGGAAGTGCTAGTTTCAAGAGAAATTGAAGACTAAAGGCAGTTAACTAATACCTACATTTATAAAAAGTTTTTAAAAATTAAAATATTAAAATAGAAAATGATGGGAACAATTTATCAAATCACATGATCTGAATGACTAAAACAATCATTGAGTCGTTAATTTATTGTAAATCACCAATCGTAAATCATGATTGATTATGATTATTGATTATCTATGATTTATGATTATTTTACAATTATAATTGTTTGTTAGCAATATTGGCGAGTTTGATAGTACCTTTGCGATGCGCTGCTGTCGTATGTGCAGCGTGAATATGGCGTGGCTGCGTGAGGACTGGGAGTTCATGTGGGTGGAGGCGGTGGTGCGTGACAGGGCGCCCTGGCGTAGGCACGCCAACGCCTCCTTGGCCGAGTGCACCGTGCAAGACGTGATGCCTGTCACGTAGATCGAGTGCGACGAGTCCTCGTGGATCCTGATGCCTGTCTTACCCTAAACAATCATCATCATTACTTCAATTAGTATTAGTTACAGAAACACTTCACATTAAATCACTGGAATATAGGGTAGACCACGGGAAACGGACAGTATTGAATCGCGCAGTACTTGGCGGCTGGTGGAGAGGGAAACGCGCCATCAACGGCACTCGAGTCCCCAGCAGCTGCAATTCAGTCGCTATTATTCCGCTGATAGAGCTTCATAACTCATTAACACCGTCCATTATTCATTCTCTTCGAAAATGTGTAACATTTCATCAGAAAACGTACAACATTGTTACTGACGTATATGGTGGGCCACGGGTAAACGGACGGTTCTGATCAAGTAGTACTTGGCGGCTGGTGGAGAAGGAAACGCTCTGTCAAAGTCCCTCGATTCCCCACCACCTCCCATTTAGTCGATATTATGCCGCTGTAGTCGAAAGATCAACACACGTTTGCATATGACTACACACATTTTTAAAAAGTGGCGAATCAGTATTTGAAACTTTTCAAATCAACTTTCAGAGCCCAATAACGACAGTCCTGTTTATTAAAAATCTCATTCCGATGAAAATAAGCTTCATCACTCATGCTTGCGTATACACACTGTCAATTCTTCGAAAATGTGTATGTTTCATCACAAAACGTACTACATTGTTGATAGTCCACTGGCTTCAAATTTTGGGTACTGATTCACTACTTTTTATGAATGTGTCATATGTAAAAACGTGATGATCTTTCGACCACCGCGGCATAATAGTGACTAAATGGCAGGTGGTGGGGAGTCGAGTGACCTTGACGGCGAGTTTCCCCATCCTCCAGCCACCAAGTACTGCGCGATTCAAAAAAGTCCGTTTTCCGTGGTCCACCTTGTAAAATACTTGAGAGACTAAAGGAAGTCATGTTTTTTTTTAAATGAAGGGAATGGTTTTTTCTCGAGGTTTATACAAGCATGGTACAATAAATTATTAAAACAACTATTACCTACGCATAGGATGATTCATTGGTGACGAATTGATGGTTGAATTTGCAACGAGCTATCGGGATGAAATATGTGAGTTTTCCACTGACCGTCATTAGCGATTTTTGGAGGTATCACAACAATTTGATTGTGATTTCACTGAAAATCGCTAATTTCGACAACACCTGTGGCTCTGAATGAGAACCTGAACTCTACATAAATCAAAAAGAACTTCATTTCGAAGTGAAAAGTGTAAATTTAAAGTATTATGCAAACTATAACCTTAGTGACCCAATGTTTCTTATTAGGGGACTTTGGACTACATACGGCGAGGTGGAACTACTCTTAGGTCTCCCCACAATTTGAAAGCCATGCGCTAATAATAATCTACATAAAACAGATCGGCTAGGTCTTAATCTAATAGGATCTTGAGTGTTTGAGACTGGTGGACAATATACAGTTCCAGTTGAATTTGAAATCTGACACCAGAGCCAGTCAGCTAACTCGATATTTATTTATTGTAACTCTATAATTGTAATTATATTTTATCAGATTCGATGAGCATAGGCTTGTGCATGGGTGAAGGTACAAATAATGAGATATGAATGAGTAAATTTTAATTCATGTGAATCCACAACCAATGGTGTTTTTTTTTGTTTTGTTTTTTTTAATTAGTGAAACTGGCCTGAAAAACTGGTGTCATTAAATGTGTGCGATCACATACTGTTGTGACTGCAGGAAAACCATCTGATTAAATATTGCCTACTGTATAAGAAAGCAGTAGGATTATTTCTCAATTGAAAATCGAGTTCCTACAATAATTAAAACGTATTGTCAATTAGAACATATAAATAAAATCGACTGAGAAAATAATAGAATAAGGCTTATGTTGTATTATTGCTTATGTTTTGCTATTATGTTTTACATTAGTAGCTATGAATTGGGAGAACTGAGAAGCTTTTTTGCGCAATAAACCCCCCTCCCCCCTCCCCCACCCCCCTGAGTTTACGCAAATTCCCCCTCCCCCTCTCCTTCTCCCTCTCCCTCTCCTTCTCCTTCTCCCTCTCCCTCTCCCCCTCCCTCTCCTTCTCCTCCTCCCTCTCCCTCTCCCTCTCCTTATCTTATCTCCCCTCTCCCAGTGAGGACGAGGGGGTTGAAAAGAGAGAGAGTGATCTCTCCCCTTCCCCTTGCCAAGGTGAGGGAAAAAAAATTTCCCTTTTTGGAGGAAAAATTCCCTCTCTCTCTATAGTGACAGATTAAAGTGAATCCATATTTCTACATCTAATGCTATACTGACAGATTGAAGTGAATGCTAAATGAGGGAAAAAATTCTCTACTGTCAAATTAAAGTGAATCCATATTTCTACATCTTTATACTGACAGATTAAAGTGAATCCATATTTCTACATCTAATGCTATACTGTCAAATTAAAGTGAATGCTAGATGAGGGAAAAAATAATTTCCCTTTGAGGGAAAAATTCTCTACTGTCAAATTAAAGTGAATCTGTTACATCTTTATACTGAGTGAATCTGTTACATCTCTATACTGTAAAATTATAAAGTGATTGCAAATTAATACAATTGGTTTGCTTTCCACCCGACAGTTAAGAAAAATTTCACAAATTCATATTGAAATTTTCTATGTGCTGTACAAACCGCAGGCATTACTTTTTTGGTAAATGTGTTCTCCGAGAATATCTATAGTAAATTTAGTATGAACAAGCATTCCAAAAATGGCTATAGATATCCTCAGACCTATATCACTTGGGGTATCAGCTCTATTGATGTCTTAACAGAGAGAGGTCAATGATCTAAGTTGATCTTTTACATTTTTTATCTGCAATGTCATACAAGCATTTCCAAAGTTCATCGGAATTTGTAACAATAGTTGAGAAATCATTTGCACTACAATAATGTAGATGACCTGTATCTAGTATATCGAGCAGTTCGAAAATCTCAGATAAAATTGGAAAATGTACATTTTCTGTTTTTGTTAACGCTAGATCAACATCATCGCCTTGGAATCCTGTTGAAAATTTGATATTTTTTGCAATAGAATCAAATTCATTGAATGAAATTGACATCAAGAGGCGAGTTAATTTTTTGAATTTTGCAAAGCTAAAACACTGCATGACCTAGATCAAGCTATGAACTATAATTGATAAGGTAGGAATGTGCACTTAGCTGTAACAGTTGTGTCTGAGGGGGGTGTATCTCTTGATAAGGTAGGAATGTGCACTTAGCTGTAACAGTTGTGTCTGAGGGAGGCGTATCTCGCGTCCTCACTCAATCAAGTCTACACTGATACTAAACCAAAATGTTCGAGGAAATATCTGAATTGAAAATTTGTTTACAACATTTCACTACAACAATACATCATAACTTCATCTTCAATTTCAATTAATTTATCTATAGACAAATTGTGTGGACGGTAATAGCACAAATAGTCTTTTATATCGTTCAAATTAACTGTGCTTAGAAAAATGTCTTTCAATTGTTTCGCCAAACTATAATTTTCAGGAGTTGATTTCCTAATTGCATTTTCACACTCATCATACCAGTCTATGCAGTTTTTTAACCTCACTTCCAATTCGTTGTCAGCAGCTAACCACTTTGTCGGATCCATAGTTGTCGAGCGAATGGAGTAAACTATGTGTAGGCGGGCACTATTATAGAGTAATTAGACGGTCTTTCTTCATTAATAATTGTAGACAGACAACACGTGCGAGCTTTATGCAATCTCAGTGCATGCAAGCAATAAACACACTGTAATTCCTTTCCGTTGTAGAAGAATCCATAACATGCAAAGTTTCTTTTCTGCGCATTCATATACATCGGTGCCAATTTCATACTTTGCATTCGATTGTTTTCGCACAAGAAATTATTTGTTTGATACATATTTTTAAACAGCAAAGAATTATAATGTTGGGCAGAGAATAAAGCACACCTTCCATCGGGTCTATACTTATGTATCTTACATGCATCATAACACCACAAAGTGGTGAAAAAGCTGAAATCAGGCTTGACAAAGTCCTCCGGTATGCATTGTACGTTAGAATGCAATCTTCTCAAAAACTTTGCTTTCTCAGTTCCTTTTGTGAGAATTTTCTCATAACCTGCAAGGTAATCACGTATTAATGAGTCACTGTATTCTAAATCTCCATCTTCCGATTTTATTTTATGATAGTTACGTTCCAGCCATGTTACATCGTTATACAATTTTGCGCTCAATCTTTGCAAATGGTGATTTGAAATGGAATACAGCATAATTATTGCACTCGTCAACGATAGCAAGTTCTTTCACAATAATTTGATTACAAGTTTGTTTAAACCAGTGAAGATCAACCGTAGCAATTTTCGTAGGTGTCTGCTTGTCGTCCACACCTTTCTGTTCCTCTTCATGTTTCTGTTCCTCCACCTCTGGTGCCCCCTCCTCCTCCTCCTCTCCCGACTTCTGGATTGGTGTACTGCTTATCCTTTGTTCATAATAGAAACTTGTTGATTCAATATCGTAAAGTACTGACGACTGAGTTTGAGCTTTGTCCAAAATATCAGAATCAAGATCACACTGGATACCAATAGAGCGAGTTTGTGGCTTGTCCAAAATATCAGAACACAAAGAATAGGACATGATTCCTGTTAAAACTGATAATGGCTTACATTTGGCGCAGTACACACCTTATATATAATATTGCATGCAGTGATGCACTCTATCAACAAATTACTGAACTTCTTTCACCATGCTCGTGAGAGGCGTGTACTCCATCACATGATCGCTAATTAAAACGCAATACGCGGAAGTATTTGCAGGTACTGCACTATTAAATTCCATTTCAATACGAACATCTGTCGATGATTTCAAATGACTTGGTTGGTGTGAACAATCTACAACAATCAGCGGTGTTGATTCACAAAACGTTTTAAAATCGATTTCTGTTCCAAGTTTGCTATTGATTGGATGATTATAATACGAGGGTGCGAAATCCAGGAACATCCAGTATAAAACTTCCTTCTTACCTAGCAGATTTTCGTATGGATAATACTCACTATTCAAATATACTTTAACATTGTAAATATTACAGCTGTCAAAATTAGATATTGATTTTTTAATTTTATTCTTTCGATCAGTTTGAAATGCAATTATAATATATTTTGGAGTATCAAAATTCGATGTCGTGCGTACTGACCAAGAATGAACAAGTGAATTTTGGAAATTTGGTAATTCACAAATTTCCCAATGGCGGAAACTTAATTTCAGTGGAGTGTCGGCATCGAGCAGTCTCAAAAATTTCAATCGCACATGATCTTCTAAAGTAATGTAGGGCATCCGCCATTGGAGCTTAGTAATTTTTACACTAACCTCTGTACCAGTTGCAGACTCGATGCAATTGAGGTCTGAGGGCGACCTCAATAATACAAGCTCTTGTTTCAAGTTTAAAATTATTCTTTGAAAATCTTCAAAAAATGGAAGGATTAATTTCAACGGCACACAGAAAGTGAATTTATTATCTGTTAGCTCATATCCTGCTCTGTCAAAACCAGCTGAATGATATGTGTTTTTATCAGATGCGTTCTTCACAAGAATAGCTTTAATTGTAGAAGTTAAACCAATTAATCTTGATTTGGAAATTGTTGACCTGCTAATTCGTATCGTATTTCATCAAAAAGGTTGCCCACTATGTTACTGCTTAATTTATAGTCTGCCGGTCACCAGCCGGTTGAGTTGCCTCCCCTGCTACTGTAATCGCAGGCGCTGCCGGTTTTGTGCAGCTAACCGTTCCCTCAATCAATATAAATGATTTGCAAGGTAAAGTGTACACATCCAATGAATTTATTCCCATCCGAGCTTCATCAGAGTTTTTTATTTCTTGTCCCGAATAAACTGTATGAGTATGAAATTGGAATTTGGTTATGTCATTATAAAACTGAAGCTCTGTCTCCACATCCAGAATATCACTAATTGCTGCGCCTGACATTTCGCCAATCAACTATGAAACCTAATTTTTCCAATATTCTCGCACTTTTAGCCGATAACGCCCTATTGCTTTTAGTAGATGTTGACGCTATCGCGTTCCTTTCTCTAATGACTTGATTGGTCTTATTCGAACGCAGATTAAAAACAAGATATCCCATTACTTTTGTAATTGTATCTCCGTGGAAATCAATAAACGATCCGTTCTGGTCTGTCACCTTTACATTAATAGTTTGAATTCGACGTGTATTCAAAGGTACATAAGTAGATGATATGATGAAAGAGCTAGAGCACTTTGGTGTGGCTAATATGCTTTTTTTCAAAGCATTAAAATTAAATCATTTTACTAATTTCGATAAAATTCATACATTCTAAGAGAAAATATCATTTTTCAATGAATTATTCATAAATAACTCAAAATTTCATAATCAAAAATAAGTCAAAAAAATCACTGTTAAGTATCAGAAAAATTTTTGGTGTGATTATTTTTCAA
>NC_052519.1:6677495-6715840 GCF_014356525.2 Nilaparvata lugens
TCTACTGAAAGCAATACTTTCCTTACCTATGGTAGTAGGGCAAGGAAAGTAAAAATCAGTCAACTTATTTTTTTGTTAAGTGTTACCCAATATTCTTTGAAAAATTGCAGGCGCGGTCTTCAAACCAAATGGTATCCGTAACCATTGATAATGACCTTTGTGGGTCACAAATGCAGTTTTCATTCTGTCTTCTTTTTTTATTGGTATTGTCCAGAATGCTGAATTAACATCAAGTACTGTGTACCATTTACAATTACCAGCCTTCACTGTTATATCTTCTATTCTTGGGAATGGTTGTGGCTCTGGTATTACAATTTTGTTCAGTTCCCGGAAGTCAATACATAGCCGTGATTTTTTTTTCTTCTCGTTTGAAGGCAAGTGTAACAGGAGATGCAAATGGTGAAGTTGAATATTCAATCAATCCTGCCCCTAAAAGTTTTGAAATTTGTTGTTCTATTTCTTTTTTATCTGGGATACACGTTCTGTATGGCTTCTTAATAATATATCTATCTTCTGAAAGTTTGATTTCTGCCTCTGCATGTTTTACCTCACCTACATCATATTTGTGTTTTGCAAATAGTGATTCATAACCTTCAATCAGCCTTGTTATTGTTTGTCTCTTTTCAGTATCAAGATAATTCAGATTGCTTTCCATATTTACAGAGAAGACAGATGACTCATAATTCAATCTTTCAACATCTGTTTTGTCATCAACCTTCTGTAAAATTTCTAAATTTTCATTCTGTATCAATTTGAACTTTTTTATTGCATCCAATCCAAGAAGTAAGTCATAAGGGAAATTATTGTTCTTCACAACATATACATCTAATATTTCTTCGATTTTATTGATTTTCATTGGAATTTTGGCCCGGCGATTTGTAAAATTCACACCACTAATAGTTCGAAAAAGGTTATGGTCGTTCTTAAGTTTTGTCTTCAGCTCATCAACAATTTTCTGATTTATTAGAGTGATATTTGAGCCACTGTCATAAACCCCTTTTACAATCTTCTTTTCATCAACTAGTACATTAACTGTAATCAATGGAATGAACTTACACGCCGGCTTATTCAGTTTTTTGAGTTATCAACATCGAGTGTATTTTCCTCACAGGTTGTGAAATTCACTGTTTTATTTTTATTCCTACAGATCTCTGCAGGATGAAAGCGATTTGGTTTTCCCAAGGCTGTACATACAGAACAAGGAGTCTTCTTTCTTCTTATCTCTTCCATCTTGGTTGAGTCTTTTTTCTGGCTATTTATATGACTATGTCCGTTTGAGTTTGTGAATGAATCATATTTTTGAATCTCATTCATCAGATCTTCTGTGGTCTCGATATTTTCCTTATCTAATCTATTCTGAATATGAACTGGTAGTCCCACAACAATATGTGAGATTCTCGATTCATCTGTCATAGTTCTCTCACATTCAAGCAATAATCGTTCCTTCTTCAAAGCATAATCAAGCATAGATCCAAAATTTTCAATGTATTTGAATGAATATGCAAATCTCACATTTGACCAGCCTTTATTAGAAAAAGTTTGGAGAAATGTTTTTGACCACAAATTCCAATTTTTCAATCCTAATATATATTTGTTGGAATTATACCAATCTTCAGAACTCCCTTCTAAAAATAGTCTTAAACAATGTTTAAGACATGTCTTAACATGTCATGTTATTTTTTCTTCATCGTTGTGGATATTGTAACGGATACATTCTTCCTCAAAATCTTCCAGCCAGAATTTTGCATTTTGTCCAATTTTCCCCGAAAATTTTTCCAAAACAAATTTCCTATCAATATCAATTGAAAATTCACTCTTACCTTTTTTCGGCATGTTGAACAAAAAAATCGATTTATAATGATCTTACTTCGCACATATTACTCAAAATGAATAATTGACGGAAGATTTTCATTTACTTTAGAAAATCGATTTTAATGTCAATTATAATATAAATCTTAAACTGTACAAATATGAACATTCAATGATTCTCTCATCAGCTCTGCTGTTAGTTTTATAAACAACATTAGTAAATTATTAACAAGTCATATGGTTCATATGATTAGAAAGAAGAAGCGTGAATGTAGAGCAACCAGCTTCTTACATATATATATATATATATATATATATAGATATATATATATATATATATTATATATATATATATATATTAATACCTTAATCCTCCTATTAATACTATTCTATTAATACCTTACGAAAGATTGAACGGAAGTTGACAAACACATATGTTCATCATGTGTATGATAAGTTATGTTCAATCTAATAATTGAAATTGAAATTGAAATTGAAATTCTTTATTCTCCAAAAAAGATTAACAATACATTTGTATGTAAAAAATAAAAATACATTCCATTGGAGGCTCCTCTTATGGGCACATGCCTGTGAGAGAGGAGCGAGTTGTCTAGTAGCATCCAATATACATAATCTTAAATTTAACTATTCATAGCTATGAGAAATATGACTATAAATACAATAAAAATAGAAAAAAATTATTTAAGAAAAAATAGAACTAGTGTAACAAATAAAACAAAACTCAATCTGGAGAGAGGTATTATTATGAATAAAAATAAAATAAACCAAAACCAAAAACGAAGTGGGAAGCACAGTGAGATCAACAAACAAAATAAAATCGTAAGAAAGATACAATAGTTGTTGAAAACCTGCTTTTTTGACCAAGGATCGAGAACACTCACATCCAACAAGCAAACTCATTCACCCATCAGTCACTCACCCTCAATGTTTAGGCAATATACAATTATTAGCCAAAAAAAGGTACAATCATCGGAAAGAGTAAGGTGATACTAAAATACTTTCCTGCTCCTCTGGGTTTAGGGAAGTCACCCAATCGTTGACTAATTTTTTATAGTGACTTATTCTCAAATTGACAGGATTTTTCATATAGATGGGCAGTTTTTGAAAAAGGAAATGCATTTTATAATGTGACAAAGTGGAGGAGAAAGTTCTAGTAAGTCTGGGGTTGATGATACCGATATTTACAGCTGTTCTTGTGTTATAATTGTGAATGATATTAGAAAATATAGCTACTTTGTGTTTGAATATATACAAGGTTAGGGTTCTTATGTATAATTGTTGTACATTTAATACCTTAAATTCTTCAAAGAGATAATCTGATGGATATGTTAGTGGTTTGCGTAAGGCGCTTTTCATTATAAGTTTCTGAACAGTTGTTAAAGGAGCCAATGTGGTCTTGAATGTACCACCCCAAGCTATAATACCATACTGTAAGATGGACCGAATGTGAGCAAAATAAACTTGTTTTATTATAGTGGGTGTAAGGATTCCGAAGAAGGTCAGAAGAACTTTTTTGTTAACAGAAATTAAATTATGTATTTGATTGGTTAAGAGGAAAAGGTTGTCATTAAGATTTTTGTCCTTTCTGAAACCAAATTGATTCTTGAATAGAATGTTATTATTTATCAAGTATTTCTCTAATTGATGCCTAACTGCTTTCTAACTGACTTTGGATATGACACTGACTAAATTGATAAGTCGGTAACTAACAAAATGACTTTTAGGGCCAGACTTATGTATGGGAACGACTTTTCCAACTTTTAAGTTTTCAGGGAAGACTCCTTGCAAAAAGCTACAATTAATGATATGAAGTAATGGTTTTTTCAAAGAATTAATATTTTTCTTAATTAACGAAGCTGGAATTTTAACAATGCCCAGCGCAGATCCTCCTTTAAGATCACCTATAATTTTTATTAATTCAACATCAAAAACAGGCAACAGTTCAAAATGCAAATCCACACTGAAATCCGCATCATTTACTGGTCCTTCAGCAATATTGGGTATGACCCCAGCAAGATTAGCACCTACATTTACATAATAATTGTTGATATTATTAGCAACATTTACTATTCCACCAGGTTCCAAATTATCATTACGGTACCTCCATTGTTAAAAATGTTGAATAGGGAATCTGTCGGCATTTCTACCTAATCCAGTGATTTCTTTAATACTACTCCAAAGTTTTTTGCTATCACTGCCAGCATTGGCTACTTTATTTCGAAAATAAGTCTCTTTGGCTGTCTTTAATAACTTAGTGAGGTGATTTCTGTATTTTTTGAATTGTTCTCTTAAAGTAGCATTGAAAGGCTGTTGTTTTAATTTTTTGCTTAATTTATCTCTCTGACGGATGCATTTCAGTAAACCACTAGAGATCCACGGTTTAATTTTGAAGTTTTTAGATGAAATAATTTTAGTTTCTGTGACCTGAAAAATAATTTGCTTGAGTTTGTTTAATAAAGATTTCGCAACTGGAATTCACATCTGGTGTACTTGTTACATCAGACCAATCACAATTAGCAATGAGCTGAGAAACTAGATCTTCATCTGAAATTGTAACCCCGTCGATTTTGATTAAATTGAGACTGTTTTTTATTATTTAACATTTGAATTTGGCATACGGTAAAATCATGATCAGTCATGCTGCATCTGATTACGGTTGACCTTATAGCATTAGTATTTTTACATCTGTGAAAACATGATCAAGGCAGGCGGCCGTCGTCTCAGTAATCCTGGTAGCTACGTTTATGCAACTGACAAAGCCAGCAGCATAGAGAACATCCAGGTACCGCTCCACCGTGTGATCAGGTATTTCACGAGGCAAAATACAACAATTAATATCACCCATTATAAAATGTGTAGAGTCTCGATTCCTGTTAATGATGTGAGTCTCAAGATCATTAATAAAAGGTTCTATGTCAGCAGAGGGGCTTCTGTAGATTGCTAACAAACAGAAACGTTCAGCATTGAGAGAAAGGTCCAATTTTTCACATGACGCACCATCAAGACTTACATCCCCCTGGCACACAGCAAAACATTTATTAACATAGACTATCACTCCGTCGTTCTGATTTCGACTATTTTTATTTAAAAATACATCATATCCTTCCATATTCACTGCCACGCAGCTATCATCAGTCCACGTTTCAGTAAGAACTATAATGTCAAATTTTTTATTGTAACTGTTCAGAATCACTATCAATTCATCTATATGTTTATTATAGCTTCTTATATTCAAGCTTAAAAAACTAATGCTCCCAATCTCACCCTGCTCCCCAGTAGAAAAATTAAACATACTAAAATCTTCAAAAATGCTAGTATACACGTCTCTCATATCAATTAAATTATCAACGAGATCATCCATTAAGACGAAAAGAAAAAAAAGTGAAATCGTTTGCCGCTCGCATGTGCATACACGATTGAAAAATAAAATATAAAATGCTCACTTACAATCGTGAATGTAAGTGAAATGAGATATAATCTATAAGGATTCAGTTATTAACATCTTTTAAATAAATTTGGTCTAATTGCAGCTTTAAGGTCTTTGGCTTCAATATTTCATTATGCAGTCATGGTATTATTATGTGTGCAATAATATTCAATATTATTAAAAATTATATTATGCGAGTATCAATATTCTCACATTCAAAAAAACTAATTTAATAGGTGAATAAAAATAAACAAATGAACTAAATAATGCTAAGAAATTATAATATTTTTGATTCTAAAAAAAATAATTTTCATCAGATTTTTTTTTTTTAAGATTACGTCCTAAAGACTCCAGTCATGGAGTATAAGACAAGTCATGTTATTACATAATAATTCTAACACTAAGTAGTTCAACCTAGTTTAGGTTTGAAAGGAATTCTTGTACACTATAAAAAGCTATATCAACTAAATATTTTTTAATTTGTTTTTTGAAAATCTTCAAATTATCATTACTTTTCAAGATTTGAGGTAGCTTGTTATAAAATTTCCTACCAATATAATCTGGTTTTTGTTCAAATAACCTACTATTGTGACCCACTATATGATA
This sequence comes from Nilaparvata lugens, assembly GCF_014356525.2. Lineage (NCBI taxonomy): Eukaryota > Metazoa > Arthropoda > Insecta > Hemiptera > Delphacidae > Nilaparvata > Nilaparvata lugens. Next base: position 6,683,359 of record NC_052519.1, read on the forward strand.
ATCTGCTCTGTTTCGCGTATTATACTCATGAACATCTGAATTCTGGATCACACCACTCGTTTTCACATGCATTACAACTTCATATACATACAAAGATGGCACAGTTAATAGACCAAGCTTTTTGAATAAAGGCCTACAAGAGTCTAACCTATTCACTTTCTCTATACATCTGAGTGCCTTCTTTTGAATCTTAAACACCCTGTCCATATTTTGTTGAGATGAATTACCCCATACTAAAATAGCATACCTAATATGAGATAGTATAAGTCCATGGTAAGCAGTAAACAGTAGTTTTTTATCATTCAGCCTAGCAAGCTGCCGCAGGACTAATACCCCCGATGATATCTTATTACATATCCTCTCAATGTAAGGATGCCATATTAATTTCCTGTCCAATAAAATTCCCAAGAATGCTACTTTCTCTTCTTGGTCTAATTCATTTTCCTCTACAAACACATTTATTTCTCTATCCTCTACTGAATTATATTTACTTTTGAATTGTAGGAATTGACATTTCTTACTATTTATTGTTAATTGCCTTTGCTTCAAGAATTGGACAATTGACTGTACTCCAGTAAAAGCATTTATTTCTAGACTATCTAATAAATAATTGTTAAAGATAAGCGATGTGTCATCAGCAAACAACAGAGCTCTGTGATCTTTTAACTCTTTTGGTAATTGGTTCACATACAACAGAAACAGTAAGGGACCCAGAATTGAGCCTTGAGGTACTCCAGCCTGGACCTCCAGTTTTTGAGATTTAATTTTTTACACTGGTTTCTACCTATGAGATATGATTCAAACCATTTTAGTTCTATACCATTCACACCTACAGTCTTTAGTATTTCCAATAATATTCTATGGTTCACACAATCAAAAGCTTTGGATAAATCAAGAAATATTGCGGCTGCCTTCTCACCTGAATCTATTATATCTATTAGTCTTTCAACAAGGGATACTATTGCAGTCTTAGTAGATTTCCCTTCCTGGAACCCATGCTGTTCATCACATATGAAATAAATTTCTTCCAGGTGCATCAATAGCCTATTCAAAACTACTCTTTCAAAAATTTTACTTATTACATTTTAGAATACTAATGGGTCTATAATTTTCAACGCTTTCAGAATCACTGCTCTTGAAAATTGGCAAAATTTTTCCTTGTTTCAGATCATCAGGGAAAATGCCCTGCTCTAGTGAAGTATTGAGGAGATGCAATAAAGGGTCCAGTAATTCATTTTCACATTCTTTTAAAATTTTGCTTCAGACCCCATCCAATCCTACTGTTTTTCTGTTATTCAAATTTTTTATTATTCTTGACAACTCATCTCTTGATAATGGATGAAAATTTAAATACCTTTTCAATTGGCTCAGCATTTAATGTAGTTGTATTATAAGTATTAGTGTTCAGTGACTTTTGGAGATCATATGCAACCTGTTGATAATACTTATTGAAAAAGTTACAAATGTCTATACTATCATCCATATAATTTCCATGTTTCATCGATCATCCTAGGGACATTAGTAACTGTATCTTTTTGAGCTGCTCTCCTATTTCTATTAATCACCTCCCAAACAGCAGAGTTAAAATTGGTACTAGTTGTTAATATTTCAGCTGTTTTCTTACACTTAGCTTTCCTCACTTCTTTTGCATAGTTTTTCTTTAGACATTTGTATTTGACTTCACTCGGAACATCCCTCACTAATTTAAATTCCTCATAAGCTTCCCTAACAATATTTCTTTGAGTAAGAATATCTTTAGTTATCCATTCATCTACTTTGTTTAATTTACTTTTTACTTTGACTTTTTTTATTGGACAGCATACACTAATGTGAAATCTTAGAGTATCAATGAATTGCTTATATTTGTAATTTAGGTTACAACTGTTATAAACACTACTCCAATTTTCTTGAAGCAGTTCCTGCTTCAAACAATTTATATTTCCTAGCTCATATTGCTGAATTTCTTTCACAAAAGTTTTTTTTCTGCTTGGATTCTGGCCCTGCAACTTAACATCTAAAATTTGATAGTTATGATCTGATAGATCTGAGCTACCTAACCTGACATTACAACCTTCTATATTTGTGAGGATATTATCAATAATTGTCTGTGAAGTTCGAGTTACTCTTGTATATTCGACCTTAATTTCTAAATTATTCATATTAATAATATCTCTAATATCCTCTGTCATTTCATCCTGCCTGGCAAAATCGGTATTGAAATCTCCTATTACTATAACATTTGTGAAACGAGCGGTTGTAATTTCCAAAAGTGTATGGAGCAGCTCACAAAATTTTTGCCAGTCTCCATTTGGTGACCTATAGATACCTAACACTGCTACCTCAAATCGATCATCAATTTTCAACCTTAGTCCTGTCACCTCTAAATCCATCTCAACAGAAAATCTCTCAACAAAATCCAGTTCATAAGTTTGGGTATGTTTAGCATTGCTAGTGAATATACATACACCACCACTTCTATGAGCTATTCTACAAAATTCTGATCTCAGTGAATAGCCTGGAATCCTAACTTGATTTATTTCCTTTATTTTTAAGCCATGCTCTGTGAAAATAACAATGTCAGGATCCTCCTGTTTAAGAAATACTTCTAATCTGTCAATTTTGTTGCGAAGATACTGAATATTTTGTTGATAAATACTAAAAACCTTACCATCTTGTGCTACTCTATCTCTAGCATTTGTAGCTATTTCCCTTTACCTGTTTTGAGCCAATTTACTAAAAAATCGTTTTTTGTTTTTTTGACTGTTTTTAAACCAGAGGATTGCAAACGGCTTTCAATCAGCTCTGCCAATCTATTACAAAAGATTACTTTGCCAGATCGATTTAGATGCAACCCATGATTAGTGAAGTTATGTCTTTTCAGCCTTTCATTTAGAAAACAAATCCCCAGTTGTTTAGAATTCTTATTTTTTAGGCTGTTGATTGTATTATGGATTGATTTGTTTGTCGAATTGATTGCTTCATTTAATTCTGGCCTATCAAACCTATTAGGAATAGTACTTATTATTAAGTTTGTTTTTTTGCTGAGTGGCACAATTTCCTCGATTTTTTCTGTTACTTGAGGAAGATGATTCAAGTTAGGTTCATTTATATTATTTGAGCCACCCAGTACAATTGGATAGTCATTTTCATCAAAGTCTTTAGTTTGTTCCCTAGCTGACTCTACAACTGCATTAATCGATGCTCTTGGCTTGAAAAAACATTGGACATCAAATTTATTTTTCAATCTTTTATCAAGGAGATCACTGCAATCACGTCCGTGACTGGGCGTCAGTAGCAGAACTCTCCCTTTCCTATCTTTATTTCCCTCAGCTATGTTGTTAAATTGACTTGCCATGAAACAGTATGCCTGAGAAACCGAAGAATGAATGATTGCAATTGCCAAAAACTTGATTACAGTAAAAGTATAAAACACCTAGGAATAACTTTCGATTCTGATATGAGATTCAAATCACACAACGATTCACTAAAAAACATAATGAGAACAGCACTTTATAAGTGTTCTAGAATAAGTAGCTATTTTCCTGTTGGCACTAAAAGGATTATTTACTATTCAATGATACAGAGTACCCTGTACTATGGTATCTCAATATACAGTTTAGCTCCGAAATATATAAAACAGCCATTACAGAATATTGTAAAAAGGATAATAAGAACTCTTTTTAATGGTATTGATCGCCAGCTATTGGGAATTATGTCCATGGGGGCCCTAGCCAATTATATTGATTTGACAAGGAATTATTTCATAAACCAATTTAGAGAAATAAATGAAATAAACTATGAATTTAGAAACAGAATATTTAGACCCCAGAGTTTCAACAATAAATATGGTAAAAGAACTCCAGAGTGCAGAATACCATATCTTCTGAACTCATTGCCTCTGGAATTGCGAAATTTACAAAGAAGGGGTGAAGTTCGGACAAAATTGAAATTATTTTTCATTGCAATAATTGATGATTGACATATGACATATGGTTGGATTTACAGTAAAATTGCAAGCTCACAATAGTCTCTCAGACTAGCGATCATTTAATAGATATGGGAAGGTTTTACATTTTATTATAAGTAATTATTTATGAATTTCTAATTTGCTTTGTTAATAACATTCATTTAATATATTATATATTTATATTTGTTCATTATGTAAGTTATTGCAACATAGTAAATGGTTTTAGTATTTTTTTTAATATTCCTCAAATAGCTTGAAGCTGGAGGGATTAAAAATATATATGAATTTTGTATTTAATGAGATGTGTATTGAAATTGAAATAAATTGAAATTGAAATTTACGATTGCTTATTTTCGCTAAAGAAACAATCCCACCATATTATTATCTTCACTTGTTCACAGCAATGTGCTGGTGCATTCAATCACTGCAGATTTAACATTATCATATGTTATTTAGATTCTAAAACTTGACTTTTAATGGTTTTAATTTCAGGAAAGAAGACTGTTGGCAAGACTCAGTATGGAATGGAATGGACCTGGATGACATACCTCAATTGGATGGAGCTCCCGACGAATGTGATGAAGAACGAGACTTGCCTTCTAGCAGTCGCCAGTCGTTGAAAAGCAATGCAGATATCATGAGGAAGGAGAGTCCAATCAGCAAGACTGCCGTCAGAGTGTCATCGCCCATATCCATCAATAGTTCAGAAGATGACAGTTACATGAGTTGTACTTCCATGAACATTTTTAACCAGGAAAGCTTCTGGTGCTCTAAAAAAGAAAACGCGGACAGTGATTTGGAAGAATCGCTATTTGACGATAGAATGACTCCGGATACATTTTTAAAACCAAAAATATCGTCCAGGTTGGAAAAATGTTTGCGATTGAACAATATAAAACCATGCAAAGTTGTAATTGTTAGATTACCTGAAAATCATGAACATTTGTCTGTGTGTTTGCGATTGAACAATATAAAACCATGCAAAGTTGTAATTGATAGATTACCTGAAAATTATAAACATTTGTCTGTGAAAACTCGCTCTTCTAGGCAGAAACAGAAGAAGGAAGCTCTCTTTCCAAAGCTAGAACAGCACAATGTAGTCGTTGATGACCGAAAACTAGTAGACTGCTCAATGCCAAATACAATTTTGAAACCTTCTTTAAAGGTTATGTATGATGTGGAATCTTCTATTAAGACTGAAAAACAATCACCGAACATTTCTGTTCTCAAATCAGTTGTTAAGGGATCACCAATCAAAAACAGTAATTCTCTGAATCAGGATGGTAAAATTGATAAAAATGTCAATTCTCCCAAGTCAAAAATATCCTCCAGGTTGGAAAAATGTTTGCGATTGAACAATATAAAACCATGCAAAGTTGTAATTGTTAGATTACCTGAAAATTATAAACATTTGTCTGTGTGTTTGCGATTGAACAATATAAAACCATGCAAAGTTGTAATTGATAGATTACCTGAAAATTATAAACATTTGTCTGTGAAAACTCGCTCTTCTAGGCAGAAACAGAAGAAGGAAGCTCTCTTTCCAAAGCCAGAACAGCACAATGTAGTCGTTGATGACCGAAAATTAGTAGACTGCTCAATGCCAATTGAGAACAGTCGGCAAGTGAATCAGGGTGTAGCAGAATGCTCCGAGAAGGAGTTTGACACTTTTCAAGTGCCTTCCGATAGATTTGAAGTTGCTGAAACTAGCTCGAAAATAGATGTAGAAGACTGTCATAACCTATTCAAGTTGGTAGAAGAGAACCCGATTGAATCCAGGTTGTCTGTGAGATTGGATCGTATTGACCAATCAGTATTTTTCCTCAGCAATGAAAAGCGCGACTCGTTCAAAATCGACAATCTGTATGGATCGTTTGGAGAGGACATGGAGACTTCATCGGACGACGATGTGCCCATCACACCTTCAGCCAGAAAGACCGACCGCAACAAGGCACGTCTCAGCACACCTCGACCTAGATACAAACCATTGAAAGTGAAAATCACCAAGAGCCCGCCGAGGAAGGTCTCCAAACCTCTGCCCCAGTGCTGGGTCCTCTTGAACAAACTCAATTTTGATGACTGTAAAGGTACGACAATTTTGAACTATATGCTATTTGAAAACTGCTAATTTAGTATTTTCGATAGTTAGTTTCTTTAATCCAACTGTTCAGTCACCTAGAATAGTGGGCTTTAACAAATTTAGAACCACTTTCTATTGATTTGTATTTTTTTACTACTCATTATAACATATTATACAGGATGGCACAGATGAAGAAGAACTATTGTAATAATTTAATTTCTACGAAAATTCATAAAATTAGTCAATTACTAATGTAATGGCATGCATTATTGCTCCAATCAATACAGTCTAAATTTCCAAAAGTATATCTATACGTTTTAAGATAGCATCGGAGAGATGTGCTCACATACAACGATCACAGCCAAGCAACCGAGAAATTTTGAAATGTCATTCCCACAAATAATTTATAAAACTGGTAGATTACAGGTGAAATGGTATGTATATGTCATTCCATTCATGTTCCTTTAATCGTAATTTCTCATTACCCACGCTCCACGCTCAAGTAGAAAACAACAAACAATTACACGATTAGCACCTGTTTATTTCAAACAGGGTTTTTACCTGTTTATTTCGATCTGTTTAAGTCACAATCAAAAAGATGTAGTTTATCTTTATTTCATCGTCAAACATCTCATTCGGCGTTCTCAGCATGTTATGGAATGACTGTGTAGCATATCTTGGGTAGTAAAATTTATTTTCTTTATTTATTATACATGTCATAGACTATTTAGAATAGCATTGACAATAATTGTCACACATATAATAAATTTACATAATAATTATATTGCAACAATAAAATTATATAACAATATTCATAATAATTGAACAAAATCAATTGAAGGATTTATCATCCTTTAAAAAGGCTGTGATGTCTAATATAAGTTACTCAGTCGCCAACAACCATTTCTTCATCCTAGTCCTGAATGACTAGTGGTGACTGAGAATTAGTAACTCAGTGACTGAGCGTTTTAAATGGGTACTTCCTTTCAGTTCATGTTTTGTTGTTGGATGTTTACAGTGCACTGGATACGTTCATGACTTCAAAAGTGTCATGATATTCTAATAATGTCAAAATATTCTCTTTGCGGCAGTTATATCACCATTTTCATAAAATGCTCTCATCGCTATTGCACGTTCCAAACCAGTCCAATGACACATGATTGATCAATGAAAATACGTTCAATCAAAAACTAAACTCTATCGATCATATTCTGCTCTCACTTGGCATGTTTTCGAAGGGAGGATAGACCTACCGACTGCCGAGAAGGAACTGACCAAACCCTTAGTCTAGTTACAGTACTTACACATCGATTCCATGTCTTAAGATTTTTTGCAGCCCTTAGAAATTCTATTAGATTAAACATAACTTGACAAACATCTTTGAAACATACATAGCCTATTATGCTGTCTTATGTCTTATTTATCTCTTTTCTGTATAGGGCTACTTTTCATAGAAATAGAAAGAGAAATAAAATCTCAGTACCATTTTTGAATTATTTAATCACAACATGTTTCGGACATTGATGCCATTTTTGATAGAATTATGCGAATTTAAATCCACAATTTATAGTTTAAGTTCATATAATCATATGATTACATATATGATCAAAATAAGAATTTCCAGCAGTATTATTTATCTACTTCATATTACTTGAAAATGGCATCAATGTCCGAAACATGTTGTGATTAAATAATTCAAAAAGGGTACTGATATTTTTTATTTTTATTTCTATTCCTATTATGTTGTATTATCAATATATCAATGAGTGAACATTTTTACTGTATATTATGCTTCTTAATAATGTGAAGTTGATTTTTGTTTGTAGGATCTTGTTCGAGCTCATCAGCCAGCTCGTCACACTGCTTGGCTGGTTATTCAAAGTGAGTAGCCTCTACTCTACTCTACTCAATCAGGTATATCTTCCTTTTATATTTATCAAATTGTCAATCATTCGTTTATTATAATTCAGTATTTGCTTAAGTATATTAAATACATAGCCCCATAGCCCCAAAGTATTTAAATGTATAAATCATTATTTTTATTTTTGAAGATTTATTTTAGATATAATTATTATTTTATCAACTCAAGATTCCAATGTTTAGTTTTTATATTACACATTGTTAAATGGGCATAAATATGTAGATATTTTCAGACCACTGAAGTGAGTAATTTTTTATTCAAACTTGAATACCATTGACTACATTCATGCATAAAATATTCGTATATCAGCTATTGTTATTAAATTATCATTCTTAATTTTTACGAATATAAACATTATCCATAATAGATTTTACGGAATATTTTTGTGATGACATCTATCGCATTTAATGAGTAATACCCTTTTTATGATATCTAAGTGCCTTCATCAGATAACATAAGATTGCTTTTTCTCACTTTTGTAGTTTATGATTTAGTGTCGTGTAATACTAGTTATCTGCTTGACTTTTCAAGAATTATTTTGAAATGTTGTCAAGTCTATTCTTATTTTTTATTGTTTAATTGGTTTTAAAGTATCTAAAACTTGTTTACATGACAATAAAGATTTTGCCCTCACCAAGAAATAAACTTGAAAATTCACGCACATTAATTACATTCATTAGCAACCTCTATAATAATTACTTATAATAAAAATAAATAACCTACATTGTGTAATAAGAATAAATACTTATTTCTCAACAAATGTTATTTTATAAAATATTAATTTATTGTTTGGGTAGTAGCTTTCCATTAAGTCATTGATCTTATTCATTGAAAACTTAATAATTATAAGTAATAATTATAATCTATAATGAAGAAATGTATAATAAATATATAAGTACCGATTTTTCTACATTTTTTATTTATAAACTTCCGAATGTTATTAATTTATTGTTTGGAATGGAGCTTTCACTAGCCTATTGATCTTATTCATTGAAAAGAACTTTCATACCTCTCTTTTAAACTACCTACATAATTTGAAGCATTATTTTAGGTTTATTTAGGACAATCTTTTTTTATTTCTGCTTATATATTACCAAGTTTCAAGAATACGTGCCCGGGACCACTTTCTGACAGATTTTTCATTTTTTCAATCATGTTAAATTATAATTGAGTTTGAATACTAGATGAGTAATGTTAGTTGGAGTGGTTCACTTGTTTGTACTTTTTCACTGTAATATTATGTTTATCTTAGAAATAATACCAATTCATGTACTTGGTCCCTTGTATCACATTTATCAAGTTCTCTAAATATTATAGTTAATTTTCATTATTGATGAAGTCGAGTATTAGTGTTATCATAAGAAAACATTATGTGTGAGTTTATTTCGTATGTGATAATAATTATTATGAATAATTAATCAATTCTCATTTATTCTATAATTAGTTACCTAATTATCTGAAACATTTAGGATAATTTTACAATCAAAATATCTTGAGATAAGTAAATGAGTAAAAATTTACCTGTAAAAACACGATAGTTTCATGGTGATCTTGATCAATTTATTGTTTGTGAATGAATGAATTGTACCAAATTTTATTCATTAAAATATTTATACCATAAGTTATAAATGTAAATAATTCTCTATTAGGGTACAATGTGATATCAGATTGTGTTATTCTTGCGTAGATAAATATGATTATTTTTTTAATATTGGAAGAATGCTCTCCACCACTCGACTGATGAAAGAGACAACTGTGAGCTGTGTGATAAACTATGAGGCCTGATTGAGTGATAAACTATTCCTGTGTTTGGCTAGCATTAAATTATAATGGTCGATTATGCAGTTCGATTCAACTGTTACAATTTATCACAAGCTTTTTCACACTAGAATAATGTTGAATTTGTATAAATACTTATATTTGGCTTTGAGAAGTCATGAGATTTCACCCTCAAGCCTTAAGAAGAACCATAATTTATATTGTATTTTCTTGTATTTAATAATTTCATGAGCCAATAAAGTAGTTTTAAAGGAATCAATAAAATAGCATACATAAAATTTGGGGTACAAAATATAAACTGATTCAATTATTTATAACGTTTTAGTACGATTTTTTATCGAACAATACTAATTGAAAAAATATCAACTTTTATATTCATTCCCTATTCAGTTAAATTAGGTATGAGCAATTGATATATACGTAATTATTTTTCCTCTTTATTTATTTTTTCGCGATTCCAAACGATAAACATTTGTCCTTCATGAATTATCTATTATTAAATAAATTATTAATGATCATTGTTAAAAATCTAGACGAAAAAATATTAGTTTGATGCATAACAATGTGTTATGGTTGTGGGGTCACGGCTCCGTATCAATCAATTTCATTTTATTATTATTTTCATAACAGTATAATTCAACTTGGCTTTGTTCTTATCAACAAAATAGTACATTATTTTTAGTTGTCCAAGACACCCATTCGTCACTAAAAATTGATGTAATAACATTTGAAGGAATTTGTTCATTTTGGATCTGAGAAATCAACTTCTACTACATTCATATTATAACAGTATAATTTAACTTGGCTTTGTTCTTATCAACTAAATAGTACATTATTTTTAGTTGCCTTCTACCGTAGAAAAACTACCGTACTCATATTGTTGTGACATTGCTTCGTCTCTGGGGAAGGCACTTGTGGTGCCATGTAGGTGGCACTTGCGGAGAAATATTTTCTTACAAATTTCTCTCAACTTTTTTCATTTTCCAACTATCAGATTCTGACTGTTCAGCAGGATTAAAGCAACAAAGTAAGTAGGCCAATAATCAGAAATAGAAATCAAGACGAAGTAATAAGCTGCTTTCTATAATTATTATTGTTCAAGAAATTGGAAATCTTTCGAGTGGATGCAGTAATAACTACACATTATTAACACTTCAAATTTTCTCAGTTAACTCATTTTGTTTAATTATAAAGTGTTGATTATTGTTATCTTCAAATGTTTAAGCTGTGCTATAGAAATGATAAACCCTGCTTTATCTGAGAAAACATTACACAAGAATAGGTTGACTAGAATAGCCTATATGTTTATTATTTTCTTTATGATCATGATTCCCATGTCGCAAGTAGAAGAATAATCAACAATCATTCTAGAAATTATTTACAACTGGATGGAATATAAAAATATATTCATAGGTATTTATTTTTTAAAATATTTCAGTTGTCGGACAGTTCAATTTGCATTTCTGAAGAGACTAGGAATAACACGGAAGCCGAGCTGAAGAAGAAGACCCGTTTATCGTGCAGTTTCCAAATAGAGGCCTGTAATAATTCAGACAGTACCAGCAGTGGCCTTCCTACCCGAATTGATAATTTACAAAAGACTCGTCCACAAATACAGGTACAGTTGCTACGGCATCTATTGTTCTATTCCAAATAAAGTTTAATAAAGTATATTTCAAAGGTGAAACATAATCATTAATTACTTTACAATTTTTGGAATTCATGGAAATGAATTTTACTCTTGAGAAGGTAGCCTTTTGATATGAATTCAATGAGAATTCTTATTTTTATTGAATCAAGTATCGTGTAAAATTTATAGAATTTTCTATTTTGTACTCTCCTCCGCCAGTATATTTTTTCCAGTCTTCAATGAGCAACAATTCTGTGGAAGAGTGGTTGCTGCCAAACAAATTGGAACAACTTGATTCGTGTTTTAAAAATCTTTAACGTTATTACATTAAAGGTTATCTTGGCAAATTCATGTAAAATGATTGGAAGGAATACTGGAATTCGATTGATTTTACATGAGTTATTATGATTTAATATTATTCACAGTGCTACAAATGTATATTTTATTTTATTCAAATGAATTAATCAAATTCAAATCAGACAATTTTGGTGTTTACATAAATAATTGCCGTGCTACCAATTTCTCCTAAATAGGTTGGATAGCATTTCACACCTATTAACCTAAAGGAATTTATCGGCTCCAAAATGGTAGATTCTTGATAAACTATGAATGGATCTATTGCTTATGAATGAGAAATCCAGTTTTCAGAGCAAACCAACTTATAATCTTCAGAAAAATTTTGGCAATATACAACACAAATCCACAAAACAATACCTTACACACTTAAGCATCTAACATCATTACAGGCTGAATACTTATCCATTTATATAGTTGAAAAACAATGGCTATAGGCTTGTAGACACACAAAACAATTTATACAAAATTAGAACACCATAAAACTGTTCAAAACTCAATTTAAAACATAAAAAATTCAATTAGACAGAAAAATATTCAGAGAACACAAAATTATAACACATAGCCAGCCACCATTTTTTAGAGAGAGACCTAACAAGTACAGAGCAAAGCCCCACCTCAAAACCAGTGTCGACGTCATGAACACGTCACCGATAAAAAATTATGAATTACAAGTTTAGATTTTACATTTTACATTTGTTCTCAATAAAACTTTATTTCGAAACTGTTATTTTAAATTTATATATATCCTCTATTTTTATAATGATCTATTTATCTGTTAATTCTTTTAACTCAGTTTCGGTGATCCATGGAATGTGCAACACAATTATTTACGATAAATTCTCAGTCAAAAAGTTGTTGCATATCGATTACTCTGATATTTACTATCAAGTTTTATAGATCTCGAATTGAAGATTCGATTTCAATCGAGAAAAAATGTAATATTACAAATACCCCCTCTTGACATAAAAAATTTTACTGTTTGAAAATTTGAAGAGAAAATTACATTGAAACAAATGGAAATTGTTGAAATTAAATTTGAGAACAGTAACAATTTTTCTATAAAAACATTACATGTCATCCTATATATTGAAAATTATTATAAAAATTCATCAATAGCATTTGTTATACGTTTCCAAACAATATTTCAAAGTATAGAATATCAAAATTACTTTTGATTTAGCTTTATAATTTAAAGGAAAATATCTCAACGGAAAGTTTAATATATATAAAGAATAGTTTTTGAAATTGCACATAAATTTAATAGATGGAAAAATTCAATTTTTTATTGCATAAAAAAAATTTAGTATGTTGAATAAAAGAAAATTTTTTTAAAATGAATTGATGAATTGTTACATTTAATTTTCACATAAAATTTCAATAAATCAAAAAATGTTCATTTCTTTCACTATTGAAGCAGTTGATTTTATCAATGCAAATTTTGGAAAACAGTCCGTTAAGGCACTCAGTATGAATTTCAGTTTAGTGTGACTCCAGTGTGATGACATCAGTGTTGGGCTGATCCGAATACTTGTAGTGTTGGGCTGATCTGGATGCACGTAGTGTTGGGCTGATACTTGTAGTCGACTGATGCATACCAAACTCGATACAGGTGACATCTCAGTTAGCATTGCCTCATGCTTGTAGTAGACGGCTGCATACCAAACTCGATACAGAGTCACGTAAATTTTGTATCATAATTATACAATGTACATTTCAGGCTTGAAATGACAATGTAATTTGTTTTTTGGAAAAGAGATAGACGCTGCATACAGGATTAACTTAGGTGAGGATTAATTTAGGTGAGGTTTGGTTTTTTATATTTTCAGCTTTCAAGGTTTAGAGTTCTGCATGAAGGAATAATTTGGGAGAGGATTTTTTGAATCAATTCTTCATGATACTGTGACTGTTATTCTGAATTCAAAGTTGTGAATGTGAACATGGATGGCAATTACCTCCAGGTAATGTGGTAGTGTTGAAGTTTGAGTTACATGGTCAGCAATAGGTGTTGGCATTGTCATTGGCATATGCTTTGGTGTTGGCGTTGGCATTGTCGTAGGCATTGGCATCAACATTGGTGCAGGCATTGGCATTGGCGCAGGCATTGGCGTAGACATCAACGTAGATATTGGCATTGGCACAGGCATTGGCGTAGACATCAACGTAGATATTGGCGTTGGCATTGGTGTGGACATCAGAGCAGATATTGGCGTTGATATTGGCATAGGCATCAGCGTAGATATTGGCGTAGTTATCGGTGTAGATATTGGCGTAGATATTGGTGTTGGCATTGGCATCGACATTGGCGCAGGCATTGGCGTAGACATTGGTGTAGTTATTGGCGTTGACATTGGCATCGGCATTGGCACAGGCATTGGCGTAGACATTGGTGTAGATATCGGCATAGTTGTTGGCAATGGCATCGTTGTAGGCATTGGCATCAACATTGGCACAGGCATTGGCTTCGACATTGGCGCAGACATTGGTGTGGACATCAGTGTAGATATTGGCTTAGTTATTGGTGTAGATATTGGTGTAGTTATTGGTGTAGATATTGGCGTAGATATTGGCATAGTTATTGGTGTAGATATTGGCGTTGATAGTCAATTAATGGGTCACACTAGTTCGAAAATCACCCAAATGTTCTTAACACTCTTCATGGTGTTCACTTGTTGCTGATTTCGAGATTCACGTGATAATTATTTCGATGTTAATGTCCACGCTGTACCTGTTATCTTAAAATGCTCATAAACTAAAAAAAGAATTTTGATTAGGCTACCAATACAATCTAATACACATGGAAATAATTCACAAGTATATAATCAATATAAAAATGAAATTTGTTAACATCTTATTATACAGTCAGCAATACATAAATTGTAAAATTTGGAGACATCAATTACAAAATTTTAATAGAAAAATAATTTCATTTCCATTTATTCACTGTTCAAATATTTTATGAAAAGCAAATTATTCAATATTATTAATAATCATTTGTTGGATACTATAGTTTATTTCGACTTTTCAATGTTCTAAACACAAACTACATTTCATGACAAAACTATACTATCAATCATTAAACAAGAAATCATTCAAAACATCAATAATATTTTGCTTCAAAGGCAATCAATATTCATAAGTAATAATCTGTATCTATGGCAATCAACATTATTAATCATTATTTTGCATCTATGGCAATCAACATAAGTAATCAACACAAAAATATTATCTCATTACTGCCTCTCAGTCATAACCTCTGTTATTCCTTCTTTAGGCAATAATGGGTTTCCATCTCAAAAAACAATCACATACCAGCAAAATTCTAATAAACAAACCCCACTGAAAATTGTACATACACACCAGCATCCATTTCGAACGATAATCAATCATATCAAAATTTATAGAACAGTTTTTTTTTGTTTTTTTTTTTTTTTTAATTTAGAAAAAGACATCAATTACAAAAACTTTAGAGAAATTTTAACCTTTAACTCATTTCAATTAATAATATGACAAGACGTTTTTATTTAATGAAAACATTATTATTCAAGTTAACTTTCATTTATATTGAACATCTCATATATATGGCGACACAATTCATCAATACTTTCAAATTTTGAAGTTTTATCATTATAACAAAAGAATTTATACATAAGATTAAATTTCAGCATGTTCTTAATTGAACCATTCATTTTTTAAATAATTTCAGAATTTGAACACTGTATAATAAGTACAAACCATTTCAAGATTACAATACAAAGACAATCAAGATGGATATTGGGTGAATAAGTTCCCTAAAAAATACAAATAAGAGAAAAAGAAAAAATAGAGTAAATAAATTTCCTAAATAATACAAGGAAGAGAAAGATTAATTAGAGCCTATCCTACATGTCAGTACTAAACTTTCATGAGGAAGTATATTTAATAAAATATACTACAAATAAAAAAATTGCAAAATGGGTTAAAAGCCCAGAAGAAAACTATAACCTAATTACATATGGCTTATGGCACGATATGCAATGAAAGATGAGAAAATGGGACATAATTTGCTCTGAAAAACCTAATTACCTAATATGATACCTGATAAAAAATAGACATAATCAAAATATGTAATATATGATGAAAAATATACCGCAAGCAAACAATTATTTACACTACAATGGATAGATTTTAGAAAAGTTAAGTTTTATCAACAATTTAAAGATTAGGAAAATAAGCTACTATTTTAACTTCCAAAATTATTTCAGAAAAAATACAAATTCAAATGATTATGGACAAGATTGGTTGAGATATGCATCATAGAAGAAATTCACTGAACATTACACAAAGACAGGAAAGAATCGAAATTTGAAACGATTAAGGGCCAAGAAAAATAGGCTACAGGAAAGAAAAAAGACACAATTATGGACTCTTACCATACACTGCATAGCGATTATGCTATTCTGAGTCCCGGCATAACACGGGATTCCTAATCATAACATAGTGCCGGGGAATACCCTTTCATCATGTGATTCACAGTCATCATCTTGTAAGTAAGCAACTTGAAACAACCTTTGAATACTAACACATCAATGGTGACTTTGTGCTTTGTTTTCTTCAAGAACATGATTTTATTCATGGGTTCATTTGTTTCAACAAAGCCATTTTGCTTACAAAAATCAGTCATGTTCACTAGATAATGCTTTGCATACACTTTTTCAATTTTTAGTTGAAAGTTGAATTCATCAACTTGATACAAAGCAAGATTCATTTTGTTTACATTGTTCCTGACCTCTACAGAAACCTGTCTCATGTAAACATTCACTTCATTTACTGTTTTCCTAACTTTCAATTTGGCAATACTACTTTCTCTACTGTTGACTTTCAATAAAGACAACTCCCTACCTACTACATTACTCAATTCCACTATCTCACTAGGATTTACTTTTTCAATAGCAGTAACTAGGCCTACATTATCTGAAACTTGAAATAATTGATCTTGTATCTCAACACTACTATCATCCTGCTTCAATTGGCTTTCATCTTCATGATTATCTATCAATGTTTCATGTGTATCTTTTAATAGAAGGTTTATACTAACCTGCTCTAGTCTTATGCTAGCAGATTCTTGCATCATATCATCAAACCTAGCACTTTGATCTTGTTTCAAATATTATCAATCTTAGCATTTTGCTTATCAAACCTAGCATTTAGCTCATCAAACCTAGCATTTTGCTCATCAAACCTAGCATTTTGCTCATCAAACTTTTGTGTTAAGAATGCTATAAGATTCAGATCATTTTTAATGTTTGCCATTTTGTAATATGCACTGATATCTATTCATTAAAACTTGACCACTCCAGAACTGACCTCCCATTCAGCAGCATACCATTCATAACCTATCAAGACATCAGCCTACTAATAATTTTTCATAACCAGGGATATATTTTGTAGTTTGAGTCCCACACCAGGGCGTACCATTTGCCGTGCTACCAATCTCTCCTAAATAGGTTGGATAGCATTCCACACCTATTAACCTACAGGAAGTTATCGGCTCAAAAATGGTAGATTCTTGATAAACTATGAATGGATCTATCGCCTTTGAATGAGAAATCCAGTTTTCAGAGCAAACCAACTTATAATATTCAGTAGAATTTTGGCAATATACAACACAAATCCACAAAAATAATACCTTACACACTTAAGCATCTAACATCATTACAGGCTGAATACTTATTCATTTATATAGTTGGAAAACAATGGCTATAGGCTTGTAAACACACAAAACAATTTTAGACAAAATTAGACCACCATAAAACTGTTCAAAACTCGATTTGGAACATTAAAAATTCACTTAAACAGAAAAATATTCAGAGAACACAAAACCAGAACACATAGCCAGCCACACATAGCTTTTTAGAGAGAGCCTAACAAGTACAAAGCAAAGCCCCACCTCAAAATCAGTGTCGACGTCATGAACACGTCACCGATATTAAATTCCAAAAAATTATTTATAAATTACAAGTTTAGAATTTACATTTTACATTTGTTCTCAATGAAACTTTATTTCGAAACTGTTATTTTAAATTTATATATATCCTCTATATTATAATGATCTATTTATCTTTTAATTCTGTTACTCAGTTTCGGTGATACCATGGAATGTGCAACACAATTATTTACGATAAATTCACAGTTAAAAAGTTGTCTGCATATCGATTACTCTGATATTTACTATCAAGTTTTATAGATCTCGAATTGAAGATTCGATTTTAATCGAGAAAAAATGTAATATTACAGACACTCAGTATCTAGCAAAAGGAAATTTGTCATGAAGAAATTTATTGGTTCTGGACTTTTCTCATGTATCCAAAAAATATATTAAAGAGTCAAATCTACAATATAAATTGCATGCACATCTCCTTTTTTATGTATATATTGACTGGACTATGAGTACTGAAGAAGATTTAGGGTTGAAGTGTTGGAAGAAAATTTTTTCATATTTGACTTTATTATAAGTAATCTATAAGAAATATGTTTTTTAAGAAAAATCCATTTCGCAATTTCAAAAACAAAAAAGACCCGTCACTGATTTAATGCAGGGATAGCATAAATTTACAAAAAAGAATAACAACTGTAATTTAATCAAGATTACTCCACATTGTTAAGCCTGCAAGTAAATCCGACAAAGAACAAAAAATGATTCACCTCAATATTCATGGTCCACCTGGAACCGTTGATATACATGTGAAAGTAATTTTTATTTTGGGAATGTTTAAATAATTTCAGGAATGACAAATTCAAATTGCATGACACTAACACTAAACCGGCAAATTTACTGCTGTAACTTTTTTGCAGAAATTGAACTGTCAAGAAAAATATAATTTAAATACCGTATTTGTTGCCGAATTTGATATATGACCCAAAAATGTAAACTTTAGTCGCTCATATCTTAGAAACTAATGATAAAAAGAAAAAAAAATCCCACGGACACTTCATTTTGATGGCTTGATAAAAAATAAATTGGAAAATCTAATTATTAAAAGGTTTTTTAACATTTTGCACAGGCTTGAAAATTTATAAAAATAAAACAAGACAGCAGACTCACCTTTGGGGTTTTACTCAGGTAAAATACTGTTGGCTAAGATGTTTTCGCAATCCTCGAACTCCTACAAATTTTAGTGAACTGCTAGTCACCAAATGCTGTTGATGAATAAGACATAAGAAGGTGATGTTCTACTCATCTCTGGACACCTTGAAAATAGAGACAGCCCACTTCCATACAAACAACACAAAATTTTTCAGCAAAAGACTTCCAAAGAACAAAACACCCTCCTGAAACGTCACTATATATGTATTTGTCTCAAGAGATGCTATAGATATAATGACATATGCACGATAGATACATGTATAATGTGATATAGGTATCGGTCCCATTATATTGCCTGCTTGGCTCGTATAGAAAATCTTTGCATTTGATCCCTGAAAAATTATTTCTGACAACTAATCATTAAATATTTATACTAGTTAGTCCATCGCGAAAAGAAACTAGTTCATGATTTATTGTACTGATTTTTAAATATGCAACTTGTGATAATTGTATGTAAAAGCATAGAACTTAATAGTACACCAAGTATGGGTAAATCAGTCACAATCGGAATTGTAAATAAAAAAAAAAATCAACTTATCATTAAATAGACAGAAGCGAGTTGATATAAACGTTATAAGTGTGTGTTAATATCAGCTGACAAGAAAACTTGTCATACAAATTTAAGAAATATGTCAGCGTAAAATTTCTAATATATATATGCAGCGAACAGATCTATCTTTATCTCACGTCAGTTTCTCATGACTCGCTATCTATTGAATCACAAATAAATCAATTCAAGCAAAATATTCAAAAGTGCTCTTCCTGGTAACATTTTCCAATCTCTGTTTTTACTGTAAGATGTAATTTATAATTTGAAGTGACTATGTATCATTGAAAAGAGTTGATTCTACAATGTTATTACCGTGATTCAAATGCTGTTTACATATAAAGTATTTACATTTTTAATATACTGCCATTTCATTAATATTTTATCATTTCCAGGTCCTGTAATGAACACCGCGGGAGGCCAAACTTGAAGTGAACGTTTCTGTTTGCGGGAGACCAAACTTGAAGTGCACGTTTCTGTTCGGAGGATGAAAAAATCAACAATTCATATATATATATATATATATATATATATATAATATATATATATATACATCTTCCTCAACAAGTGGCATCAGATAATGCTAATTTCGCCATTACAAGTGGCAGCCCCTACTTATTGCAGCCATATACGGTTGCCACTTGTTTTTCCATTATAACTCATCTCCCGAATTTCAAAAACGCCTAAATAAAATTATTCAGTAATCTTCAAGGTTCAAAGAGCCCGATAAAATCGATTATAAGGGTATTCAAAGTAAATGGATGTCAAAAAAAATGATAAAAAAAATTTTTCTGGTTGCCATAAGTTGGGAAGATGTATGAAATGTATAAATTTTAGTTCAGCGTTCTACCGTCAGATAGGGCTGTCATCACCCATGTATATTTTTCCAGAAATATACAAAAACGGTTCTACCGTACAAATGGCAACCGGAGATTTGGCAACAGTGTATGAGCGATTGACCGTGAGTAGTTCTCGCGGGAGTGGGTGCGTCTGACTATTGACTACTGATACCTTCCCTTTCATTTGCAATTCTCTAAACTGAATTCTCCGCCCACTACTCCTTCACAGGCTTCCTCACTCGCTGTTTCTCTCTCTCACTATGTCTCTCTTACTTTCTTCCTTCCTTGAGTTTGTGTTTATGTTTCATTTTGATGCAGTGGAGATGATCATATCATCAGTAAACAACATTAAACAACATAATTCCATGAACGGATATAACTCTATAGTGATCTATGTCTATAAAATCAATAGTATTTTCAACCATTATAATCAATGATTCCAGTCAATATAACTTGATTTCTTATGGATGGAGTGAATAATTAATCTTACAGATTGAATAATAATGTAGATGAAAACTACACATATCTATATTTTACCCTCATTACTATCCCAATTGACATAAGAGTTTCACAGAAATGAAATGGTACCATATAATGTTAATGATTCCATTATAATATTATCTAAGTCAAAAAGTATAATTGGAAGATAATCTTCAATTCTATTTTTCTCTTACTTTCCACATTGTCTCTTAACCCTATACAGGTGTATACAAATTAGGCAGTGCGGTCAGAAATTCACAAATTTAGTATACAAATTCGGCAGTTTTAAGAAAAAGATCCCTCTTGAGTGTTTTATAAACTCGGCTATTTTTCTCAGGTATGAAAACTCGACTATCCTTGTCAGGGCCCTACAAACTCGACAATCGAACTTTCGATTTAAGATGTATTCGACTCTCAATGGATGTAAATGTATAAAAAAGTACGCTATTTTCGTAATAGGACTTATTATTATCAGAAGATTAAAACATTCATTTATCTCATAGCATTTAATGTCTACGGGTGACCAGCCACGGTAATCAAACATTAAATATTATGAAGAATGACCAATCGAATATATATTTCATACGTTTAATGAATGCATGGTGAAGAATATAGAATGATCCCATTTAATTTCAACAGTGTATCCGTCACATTTACATCAATCATTTAGTTAGAGTCATGATCGAGAATCAGTATGCGATGAATTTTAGTCGGTGTTCAATTAAAATTACTACTCCCATCTCCCATGCAGAAACAATGTATTTCTTGCATCAAACTAATTGATTTTGAAATATTTCTTGCCCTATCTGTGACTTGTTGATCGAGGTCTTCGTATTTAATTTCCTACTTCATATGCCACATTGATGTAATTATTTCCTATAAGATATAAATATTTCTCCAACAAGATCATATGAAATAATATCAGTTTTCCATATTATTAAATTAATGAATGATAGACTAAGAATAACAATCCTATAACTAACAATATAGGATTATACATTGTAAATGATGGAGTAATGTTCTATTGTAGTGTTGAATTTCAACAGAACCTTGTAAATCTCATAGAAATTGTTATCTGTCAGTATAAGAGTTGTTGAAATCTACTTGAAAACTGGAAAGGACGATTCGAGATTAATAATTATTTGATAGATCACTTGATTGAGTGTTGTCATGTGCGTTTCATGGGAAGGATCATGGTGATGAGTGGAAAGGGTTTGTACAAGCAAGCACGAAATACAATAGGTGTATTATGTAGTCCCTGCTCAATCTTTACAAAAATTACCGAGTTTGTATAGCACTTTTTGAGGGTCCCATGAAATTCTGAAATTCCTTTGACCATTACTGCCGAGTTTGTATGCACCCTCCAATACTCTCTTGCTCTCTTGTACAAGCTCTCTGAATCCCTATCATTTGCTATCTTCTATCGTTTGCTATCTTTTATAATTTCTTTATCTCTATCTTACTCTCTTTTACCCGCTCACAAACTCATGGGTTTGTCTGATGAAGAGAACCTGACTTTCGCACCCTCTTTCTCTTTATTTCCCTCTTTCTTCAAATAAGTCCTTCCAGTATTTTATGCTTTGGTCAATCAATTGAATACTGAATCAGTATAATTTTCAACTATCATAACCTAGAATTCAATCGAACGCATTTTGTAATTTATATTAAATGAAAAGAGAATATATTGTCGAACCACAAATTAATAAAAAATCGAGATACCAGTTTCGGTTGTTACACCATTATAAATCCCTGGTTAACTGGTAATCTACAGTAAATGAGCTAATCTGATAATATCAGATAAAATAAAATAATATAGTTCGAAGCGGAACAAATTTAATAAATTTTCTAACACATCATTAATCACCAAAATTCTCATGAATTTTCCTTCTGCAGTAAATAGAAACTTTGAATTCTTTGTTGCCTAACAAATTAGATTATGATTTCTGACAATCTTGCAAGCCTCAAACGTTTTGAAAGTTGTTGATAGCTGATCAATTTTCACAAATCTTGCTATATAGTCTAGCTTGATCATACTTCAATGTCAATCCGATACTCAATGCTCCCGATTGTCAATCAATTGAGAAAATGCTAAATATTGAAGAAATTCGATTTCCTCAGCAATAATTTCTAAAAATCATTAGGCCTAAGCACAAACAATAATCTTGACAACAACGGGATGATTGTCTTGTGTAAGCTCTAATCATTTTCAAATTCTTCATTATTGAGAGCACTACAGTTATAAGCCTACTGTCAAAATACGAGAATTATAAAATAAGCTGGTCACTTGTGCTTGCTGAGCTATAAGTTAAAAGGTGATACAAATGAATGCCAGGCAGAAAGAGAATTTAACTTCATCAGAACAGTGGAAACAGACTGAAATTTCTATGTACCAGTCCTCTAGGCAACAAAGAATTCAAAGTTTATATTTTAGTATATTTCCAAGCTTCAAAATGACATCTGGTTGACATCTATATTAACCATAGTAGAAGTTGTTGGAATTAGATAAATCTTTCGGATATTGTAGTATGATTATTTTGGAGCTTCCACATGGCTGAACTGATCCGATATCCACGACATTATTAGAATTACGGACAATTTCTTAAGAATCGGCATATTTTTGTCGCCATCTTGTTATTTTATGATCACAAACATTTTTGAGATTACCATCATGGATAATCTCTTTCTACACATTATTATAAAGAGATTGATACCATTCCCAAGTCTGTACCTTCAAGGAGTCATGAGTTAAAGGATTTTCTAATTGTTGGGATTGGCATTTGGTGGAAAAAGCATGTTTTCAGCTGCAAACAGTACTTTTCTCTCTTTTTCCGATGACGGTCCAGCCGTGGAATATGAACTGACTGCCTCCAACAAGATGTCATTTTGAAGCTTTAGAAATATACTAGAACACTGTACTAATAACACTAGTGTATGTCTACTGCGAATACATTTACAGGGTGGAAAGTGAAATATTGTCGCCGAAAAATGTATGTTTCAAGTTTTTGAAGTTGAATGAATCATGAAAAGAGTGGTTGAAATGAGTCGATTCTCTTCTCTCGAACATCATAGTTTGTTTAATTCTGAATACTTTGGTGGTAAAACCAATCCGATATCTCTCACAATAACTAAATAGCAAGCGATATAAAAATTTCTGTCAATAATGACCGCCATCTTGAATTTTTCAATGATGTCGAATATTTTTGTTGTTTCCATCATCAATATTCTTATTCGGCTTGCTGTAACGAAGAGATTGAGACCATTTTCAAGTCTCTATCTTGAAGTAGTCATGAAAAAATCGATTTTATAGTTCTAGCTTGTCACCTCATGTGTATGGCAAAACGCATCAGAAACCGTGCAGGGTTTTTTTTGAGGGCGCTTGAGAACTCATTTCCTGACGTACATCTCATGAAGATATATCGTTCCAAAGCTGAAATAACGCTCTAAACTTCATAGATTAGAAATTTCTCTGTATCTCTTGCACGAAAAAAGTAATAAAGGAATTAAATTTGAAAAAAAACAGAAAAAAGGTTTTTTTGGGCTTTTGAAGGTTATAACTAAAACAATATGCGCTTTAGAGGAAGATTTTATAGAACAAAAATTGTATTGGAGGGTTTTTAAAATATTTTCGTCCACACAAAGGTTGATTATCTTGAACGGTTATTGAAATACAAGCGATATAGCAAAACCCTGGAAATTTTGGCGGCCATCTTGTTTTCGAGGTGTTTGCCTGTGATTTCGACTTATCATCATCACGATCCTTATTATGCTAGACCTAACGAAGAAATTGAGACATCTACCACGGCTGTTACGCAAAAATGACCACGGAGTGCCTTATTCATGACATTTGCGCCCGGAATATTTACTCGAGAAGGAAAAATCATAAGAATTTCTGTGATTAATGATGTGTTAGAAAATAAATTAAATATGTGTTCCGCTTCGAAGTCACTCCCTATTTTTGTACATAACAGCTTATCAATATAGACTAAAGAAAATCAGGAACAAATTGATTCAAAGTAAAACTGTTTCAGAAAGTGTAAAAATAAGAATAATAAGAATGAAATATTGTTGGAATAAGTGAGTGCATTGGTCATACTGCGAGATTTGAGGATGGAAGTTTATCAAAAATAGAGAAAAGATTGAATTAAAAGTATTCAAATTATACATCTTGAAAGCGTATATCATTGTCAAAAATATACGCGTGTATAAAATATAAGTGTTAATTACGGAAGAGCTGAATTCTTTTTAATCTATCTGATATTATATATGTCTGAAGCAACTCTTTAGAAACACAATCTTGCATTCAGAAATTCAAAAATATCATTGATTAATCTATTTTTGACAAAAATAGAATGAGTAATCCGAATTCTGATCAACGTTTAGGTAGGTTACACGGAATTTATTGTACTTTGATCGTTTGAAGACATAAAATTCGAAAGATCGCAATAACTTTTTTATTTGTTGACAGATTGACTTGAAAATTTTTGGGAAGGACACTAATGTTAAGATAAATGTTCCTGTTTTTTTGTAGAATTCTTCCATGACTCCTTTCCCCTCCAGATCTGAAAAACGTTTCGGGCGATTTGATCCCTTCAGACCAGTTTTGAATCTCCCGGCTTTCATAGTCTTAGGCGCGCTTTAAAGCGATTGGGTGATCATTGCGCGCAGAGGCTCTATATTGGTTTCTATTGTTCCTAATGTGTTTTGAAAACGTTTCAATACATGTATTTGTGAACGTCGCTAAACAAACATTGTTTTGGTTTGAGTTTCGAGAATGCCAACACAGATATAGCGGACGCCAACAACTTTGGTAAACGATTGTTATTGTTAACTAGCAGGTAACCCGTGCTCCGCAAGGGTCTATTTACAACTTGACAAACTGAAAACTTGATGTAATCAAATCTTGAAGAATCGATAATAGGTCTATAACCATCCTCGGTTAATTAATAAAGAATCTATATGCAAAATTCCAAGTAAATCAGTCAACTTGAGACGTGATTATTGTGTTAAACATAATTTTCCTATTACGTACGTGTATAAGCCAGTCCTTTTGCTTTATTATAGTATAGATTATTATGTCGCTTTGGCCTCTGATCTGTATAAATGTCCTGTAACAACCAAAGGTGCGTCCACACATGCCGAACCGAACCTCGAACCGCGTAGCAAACCGTGCATTCCGCCGAGCATCGCGAATTCAGCGAACATGAGCATATATATGTTTCATAATGTTGAGAATCAGCTGTTGAGCAAACCTTAGACGGTCATTATTGATGTCATTACTGGAGACTAATGTCATTAATAATGATCGTGTAGTGAGACATAGATAGTAATGACAAAAATCCGGATTTTCTGATTTTCAGTCAACATTACTCGCTTTTGGTGGGGATAATATCATTAGTAATGATCGTGTAGTGTCGTGCATCAGTATATCGTCATTTTTCAGTTCGCACTGCAAGATTGTACAATCATCATGGACAGCGATAGTAAAGTGATTGCACCTTGTGAAGGAAATGCATTTGGAGAAGAACATCTGCGACAGTTCATCAAAACATTCGAAACACTTCCTTCCAGAACTGTGGAACCTGTTTTGTTAATCAATTATCCATTCTGCATTGTTAAAAAACGATCTGGCAACAGAGCAAAGCGAGAAAGAGATAGCGCTATTCGCTTTGTTGAATGATAGACAAGGATAGCAATACCATTGCTAATCAAACACTGTCATTACAACGTGGACCTCACTATATGCATGTAGTAGCCTATATTCTACATATGGAAAGGGAAACTTAATTGATCTGTGTATGTTTTTTAACAATAACATGATAATGCTGAATATAAATAAATGCAAGTATGAAGTAAATTAAATGTACATTCATGTAGTCTTGCAAGATGTATGCAAGTACTTCACAAGTCTCAACAATGGCATTGCTTATTGATGCAGGTGACATGACTGCTGAAAATTTTAGGTCTTCAAAGTTTCACCCAGTGGCAAGGTACCTTAATGTTACTGCTAGTCTTCTGGCAAACATTGTCTCATGTTTGTATCTTCTCGGAGTGAAAAAGGTGTAAATAGTTTCAGCAATTTCTCAAACATAATGTCATTCATGCGGAAATAGTTTTTTCGCCACACTTGGATGTAATGAGCTGGTTTACGTGCGTCATATGGATGGCGAAAGTGATTATTTCCGACCAGGCCGGTAAAACTTTACGGCCCTAGGGCTGTAAAATGACCTTGAATAACAGCTGATAGTAGTGGTGTTTTGAGAGAGCTGCGTATCCAATGGAAATCGAGGGGTGTGGCCTCCCCCACCACACCCCCTGCCCTAGTCCGCCATTTTGGCCCCACCCCCAGCCAATAGGAAGCGAGGGGGCGTGGTCAAAATGGCGGCCCTCCACCCCCCTTCCCTAGTGTCGGCCATTTTGTCCCCCACCAAAGTCCCCGCCCCAACCAATAGGAAGAGGCAGGAAGTGCCCCCGACGGCCATCTTTGTTGTAGCAGGTGTTCTGTCATCACCCCACCCACCAATAGGTTCCCCAGCCCCCGACGGCGACCATCTTTGTTGTAGCAGGTGTTCTGACATCTGCCCCAGTTAACACCTGCTTCTAAGTGGTGCCAATTAGCATATTAAAAATATCCCCACATTTAAAATCTTTAAAATCACAGATATCTAAACTCTCAAACAACACTACTAGCGCTAAACTCTCAAACTACACTACTAGCGCTAAACTCTCAAACTACACTACTAGCGTTCAAAGTTTGGCGCAAATTAAACTACAATAATATGTTCCTTGTTTTCCTCCACCACAGGAAGAATGAAAAAAATTACATTTCATATTTGTTCGTATGAGATGTCATTTTCCTCACACTATGCTGTAAAAGGAATGGTGGCGCTTTTTTTAATGTGCTTAGTTTCTAGCAAATCTGTATCAACATGTTTTAAACTATTGTTTTTACTTTGTTGTTCACATAATGTCTTCAATTCGTCTGATTTCTGATCAAACAACGACCTACTAACATACTTTACCTCAATATCATCACTAATTGATTTAGACAATGTTTTCAATTGTGAATTGAAATACTGTTTTTGTTGTGCTATCTCCTTCAATATATCAGACATTGAATGCAATTTACTTTCAAACACTTTTTAGTAATTAAATCAGACTGTAGTTTTTAGAATATACTAGTTGATATTGCAAGTAATTTGCTGTCTAAATATTTCCTATCTACTAAATCAGATGATTCAGTTTGCAATTTAGTGAATATATTTGTTGATATTTCAAGCAATTCACTGTCCAAGTATTCTTTGTTAACTAGCGGTGATGATTGATCAGACTGTAGTTTTTGGATTATACAAGTTGAAACTTCCTTTAATTTACTATCCAAGTATTCTCTGTTAACTAGCGGCGACAATGGATCAGACTGTAGTTTAGTGAATATATTTGATGATATTTCAAGCAATTTACTGTCCAAGTATTCTCTGTTAACTAGCGGTGACAATGGATCAGACTGAAGTTTATTGAATATATTTGATGATAATTCAAGTAGTTTACTGTCTAAATATTCTCTACTTGCTGCCACTAATGATGATGTTGCTTCTGCTGCTGATGATGATTCACAACCACTGTTTAAAACTAATGGTGGCGGTGCTGTTGTATTAAACACATGATGTGTCCTACCAAATCGATCTATTGTACTACTCACAGCAGTGGCGCTACTGCCCGACATCTCTATCCTTGTCAAGTGTTAAACACATACTAACGACTAAAAGCAACATTGCCACCTAATATAATACCACTTTCTTTCAGTTCTTCAATAATAGAAGCTATTTCAACTGAATGTGATCTATTTCCCGCCTGCTGTGATGAAAGCAGAATATTTAATCTGTCTATCAGTTCATTTGGATTATCCCAGTAGACATACTGTCGACTAGTAGATTCATTTCTTATAAAACCCATACCACTAACAGCTGCTGCTGCTGCATCATCAATCCTAGATCTTTTTGTTTTCCTACTACTCGATGGGAATAGAGATTGAATAATTTGTGATTTATAGCCTGTATTTCTCTTTACATAACCGCGTCTATCTAAATGAGCAGCGGTAAGCTGCAATATATTACGATATTTTCTTAAATCACGTTCTGTGTACAGTTTCTGGTCAGGCTGTTTTTTAAATAGAAGTTCACACAAACCAACTGTTAAACTATACTTATTATTGTCAATAATTAAATAACCATTGGCAATACTAATATCCTTTACACCCATATAGTATTCATTTAGTTTACTATCATGACATATACCATAAGATATACAATTATTTAGTTTTTCATTATGAAATTCACGTATATACTCATCAATAAAATCCACTGTTGTTGTTGTTTTATTCGAAATATCACTTACATTAGATCTATTCAAACCCTCATCCACATCCATTTCCTTGCCCGCATCTTTCTCCTCCTCCTCCTCATCCTCCTCCTCCTCCTCCTCCTCCTCCTCATCGTCCTCTGATTCTTCTTTAAGTCTGCTACTAGTGTGTGCATGTTGTACAAGTGTATCTTTCAATTGTTTTAGTGGATTGATAATTGGTTCTAATGATTTTTGTCTAATCGAATCATTTTCCCTAATCATACTAGTTAATGATCTATGTTTATTAATAATTGACTTACGCAAACCTTTTATCCTGTCAATTACTTTACTAGTATGACGATGATGATGATCACGTTGCACTAGTCCTCGTCTTCGTCCACGTCCTCACCCTCCTCTTTGTTTTTTTCTTTTTAATTTAATTTTACGCATATTGCTAGTAGTAGAACGATAATTAGTTCTTTCACCTACACTGGCTCAACAACAAATGATGAGAATTGACACATGTCAATTGGTGCTGCTGCTATACACACTTGGATCAATATACTTACCAAGACAATTACGATATTTACCAGCATCTGGTTTACACTCAGTGAAAATTGAAATAAAACTATGATTTCCGCCACCGCTTTGCCATACATCTGAACATAGATTTCTGAATGCAACAAATGTCATATCAGTTCCAACAAAATCTCTAAATATTAATTTTAAATTGTGCATATCCATTTTAAAAATAATCAGCATATTTGCATTGTCTCTGATATGATGTTTTGAAATTGCACCATAGCTTTGAATTAAGTACACACAATCTATGCTTTTGTGTCTGCCCATTGTGAAAAAATTACGTATTTGCGGCACACGTGTAACATTCAAATCGTCAAATATTATCAGTGAATGAGTGTCAATATCATTCGGTTGTGGTATACTTTCAATGTTGTCAGATTTATAGTAGTTTACACACTTGAGTTTTGAAAAAACAACATCCAATAATTCATACCTTTCCTGATACAAAGACTTACTGAACAAGTATAGGTTTTTGAATTTTAATCCATTTTTATCGAATATTAGATTCAGCAGTACATTTGTCTTTCCACAATTTGATGCACCACAAATTAGAATTCTAGCTGAACTTGGCAAAAACACACCATGCTTTTTTCTATCTAGACAATTTTTGCCCACTTGTTTTGTATCTACAATTAGATTATCAAAGTTAACTATTGCTATTGACTCTTTTGCTGGCGTCATAATAATAACAACTAATCATTAACTCTTGCTGCGCGCGCGCTTGCTGTTTACACATGCGTGTCTACAGTTCAACTATGCTGTTAACATCGCTACATCTGATGTGTGTGTGTGTGTGTGTGTGTGTGTGTGTGTGTGTGCGTGTGTGTATACTACAAGCGGTTTATGAATGAAGAAAACACGCACATACAATGTTTGCAGTTTATTAAAAATACTAGATACATACAAATTTAGCAGCAGCTAAAACAAGTGTGTTGACAATATCTTATAAAATACAAAGTTGACAATACATAAAAAGTTGAAAATACATACAAAGTTGACAGCTGCATACATAAAAGGTGAAAATATACATACAAAGTTGACAGCCGCAGTAAGGTAAGTGGCGGCGAATCTGAGACAGTGATAATACATACAAAGTTGACAGTGTTTTTTGCTAATATTATAAAAAATTGTAAATTATTACAAAGCGTGTGTTTTTCCCTTTCACATAATACAGTATAGCTGTTAGCAGCAGCGTCACCGCTTCACACGCTTTAATTAAGACTAGCCATTGACATGCAATAATCTAAAATAAAAATTAATATCTTTTCTTTCTTCTTATCATCATCATCATCATCATCATCTTCATCAACATCAGCTACATTAAAGTCTATTTATTTAATTTGCGAGTAAAGTATGTTTAGTTGCATAGAAAATTGAGCACAGATACAAGTATCTACTACATCAAATACGCTGCTTGCATTTTGAATTGCATCTTTTAAAAATACATTGTTATATGAGCATATACTTAAATGATACCTACTATCATCATCATCATCATCATCATCACATTAACAACAACAACATCACTGTAAAATGTTTTTTTACATAAGCTAACTAGAAAGCATTTTTCAATATCAACACATTTTACACACATCGCTTTAAGCGTACACAAAAGATCAATTATTCTTTTAATAACACTACACGCATCGTTACCATTCAGCAAATAGAACAACAGTGGCGCATCCATTGCCATTGACATTATGTTTATATCATATCTGAAACAATATGCAAATAAATTTAATGATTTTTGCGCGTTGCACGCAGTTTCTTCTTTTTTCACAGATGGAGTAATAATATCACTTTTATCTATCCAGCTAGTTTTATCAAAGCCTAACCATTTAACGAGATATTTATTGTTTGATTTTCGTATTATTCGTTCAACTAAATATGTATTTTGTTCGGACGGTGTTAAGTTTGTTTTCATCAATTGTTCACTATAAAATCTACCTTGTATGATTTCATTGTTAAGATCGCGAATTACATAGGTTGGCAGTTGTGTGGGATATACAGCATGAATTATAAACAGTTCTGGCGACCAATTTAATCTAAAACTTCTATCAAAAACCTGACAAAACTTACTTATTCGCACTACGTCACCTAATGCAAACTTTGGACGATAAACTGTACGTGATTGCTTTGTCTTTTTCAACTGTAACATGATCAAATGCTTTTCATGACGTCGTCTTACACTGGCCGGTGTCATGCCAATTGCTGAATGAATAGTGTTATTATATTGATAAACAATGTCCGGCAAAATGTTTAACCATTTTTGCGTACCGCTAGCAGTTAGTCGTTCATACAAAAGTGATTTCAGTGTTCGGTTCAATCTTTCAACAAAAGCTGCCTCAATTTCAGAGAATACACTGTAATGATCAATGTTTAACCTATCGAATAGTTGTTTAACATCCTTATTGTAAAATTCACGACCTAAATCGCTTTGCACATTTTTTATACCTTTATTTAACACTAATATTCGCGCTAATTTTCGTTCAACTTCTTTTCCTGTTTTAGTTTTTAATGGTTCAGCAAAAGCATAACGTGAAAAACAATTAATTGCAATCAAAACATAACGATAGCCGTTGTTCGCTCTAGCAAATTCTGGCAATTCAATTAAATCAATTTGAATGAGGTCTTTTATTCCTTTTTATATATATTTACGTCTGTTGGATTTTCTTCGCGCTGGACGGTGTAATTCCTGAGCAATTTTCTGTTGCAAATCTGACATATTTGGGGTTTTGTTCTGTTCTCCCATACACGAATGTGGGTGCGCGCGTGCTTGGGCGTGCGTGCGTGATTGTTTTTGCTAGAGTTCAGTCACACCTGCAGCACTGCTCTGCTGT
>NC_052519.1:6715940-6903272 GCF_014356525.2 Nilaparvata lugens
TTGTGTTCGGACGGTGTTAAGTTTGTTTTCATCAATTGTTCACTATAAAATCTACCTTGTATGATTTCATTGTTAAGATCGCGAATTACATAGGTTGGCGGTTGTGTGGGAATACAGCATGAATTATAAACAGTTCTGGCGACCAAATTTATCTAAAACTTCTATCAAAAACCTGACAAAACTTACTTATTCGCACTACGTCACCTAATGAAAATTTGGACGATAAACTGTACGTGATTGCTTTGTCTTTTCAACTGTAACATGATCAAATGCTTTTCATGACGCGTCTTACACTGGCCGGGTCATGCCAATCGCTGAAGAATAGTGTTATTATATTGAATAAACAATGTCCGGCAAAATGTTTAACCATTTTTGCGTACCGCTAGCAGTTAGTCGTTCATACAAAAGTGATTTCAGTGTTCGGTTCAATCTTCACCAAAAGCTGCTCAATTCAGAGAATACACTGTAATGATCAATGTGTAACTATCGAATAGTGTTTAACATCCTTATTGTAAACTTCACGACCTAAATCGCTTTCACATTTTTTATACCTTTATTTAACACTAATATTCGCGCTAATTTTCGTTCAACTTCTTTTCCTGTTTTAGTTTAATGGTTCAGCAAAAGCATAACGTGAAAAACATTAATTGCAATCAAAACATAATGATAGCCGTTGTTCGCTCTAGCAAATTCTGGCAATTCAATTAAATCATTTGAATGAGGTCTTTTATTCCTTTTAATATATTTACGTCTGTTGGATTTTCTTCGCGCTGGACGGTGTAATTCCTGAGCAATTTTCTGTTGCAAATGACATATTTGGGGTTTTGTTCTGTTCTCCCATTACGAATGTGGGTGCGCGCGTGCTTGGGGTGCGTGCGTGATTGTTTTGTGCTAGAGTTCAGTCACCTGCAGCACTGCTCTGCTGTCTCAACAGCGATCTTTCTTCGTCTTCTTCTTCTTTTGTCTGCGACGGATGTTGTTTCTGCCACTTCTTCTTCGTGGTCGACACAACACTGAGCTGTGTCGGAGCGGTGCTTGTTGTATCTTATATGAACTGGTTTCACTATAGCTTCTTGCTCCAACTTTCCTCTCTTCTCTCTCTCTCCTCTCTCTCTCTCACTGCTGCGATCAGTCTGGCGTAACACCAGAGCCGCTAGCATTCTGCTGCTGCCTATCAATATCTTCTCTTCTTCTCTCTTCTATTAATAATGACCCACGCTTTCGTATCTATACCGTTGATTCAATGTATCTTTTTGGTCAAATGGTGATAATGCAACTTTGGCACAAATATTTGATAAATCATGTGAATAACTGCGTAATTGTGAAAAGCATCACATTGAACTAATCTATCTGTCAGAATTTCATGTACATATCATATTTAGTTTAATGTTTATAATTGTTCTCGACCTTTAGCTGTGGCTACTAAATTTTCATAAGAACTATCCTAATACTAATACTACTACCAATACTACTACTAATACTATTACTACTACTACTGCTACTAGCACTACTGCTTAGTACATATTAAAACTGTAAGTTTTGCACGTAGACCACAAAAAGCGCGGTAATTATGGCAGAATTTAATTCATATTTAAATGTGCCAGGCACACCACGGTTCATTTGACTATAACAACAATGTGACAGGATAAGCACTTGTGTCAAAATGTTGAAGATTTTGTTGATAACTGCATAGATATCGTCCGATTTATATGATATAGCAACGAGTCTGTATCGGTCATGCATAATTTAACACAGCTTGGATCGAACATTTTCAAGAAAATGTTGTAGTGGAAATTGAACATTGGAAATTTACTAAAATCAAGAATTGAAAAACCAGCATAAATTGGTCGATCTTATTTATTCTGTTTTACACATTTGTACAGCGACAATGTCTTGGTCAAAACACAATCCATCATTTACAGCTTGGTTTTGCAATCGAACTTTCCAATTTTTTCTGACAAGTAATTAGCTTAAAATCTATTCTTTCCTATTATTTTCCATCAATTTTCCGAACAGACTATTTGAAAGAAATTTAAAGAGGGTACGTTCAAATGAATTTTTTGCTTCCTTTCTCAGTTGTGCATCCAAATCAATAAACGGTTTAAGCCAGTATGACTGATGAAAAGCGATTACTCTATGTACAGCAGTCAATTTCATGCCCAAGTTAAATAAGTTCAATTTCTATAGTGGAGTACATATCGTTTACAATTATAAAGGGTGGCTAAAAGACGTGATGCGCGGTGCCGGTGTCGGGAGACGGGCGGCGCGCGGCCGCTTCTCTGCGCAGTGCAACAGTGGTTGTCTTTTGATATGAAGAGAACAGGTTGTAAGGCGGCTGATCTTTTAAGGGTGCCAGGGGAAAGCTGTTATGTAATTCGTGTAAATTAACGGATGAGGACAGGTCTGCTTCAACTATATAGCCAGTGTCGGCTTCATCGTGAATGCTTGTAAAATCGCCTAAAGCTGTAATTTCATCTGTGATATAAAAATCTGAAATTTGATTCAGGTAGTTTGTAGGCAATCATTGTATGTGCGTATAAAGCTTGTACAATCAAGATAGAGCAAAAAAACTATTTTCAATAGCTGGGTTATAATTGCGCCCATATATTTATGTTTGCGACTGCATGACGGTGGGGAATGACTGACAGACCACCACGTAAACCAGATTCTATGAGCAAGTTCATATCAGCATTGCTAATTATTCTAAACGTACTTTAGTCAAATATAACATTGCATTAACGAAAAATGTGGTAACCACAAAGTGTGATACATCCAGTTTGTAAATTGCAAAAAATACAGACCTAAAATTTTGAAAAATATCTACCAGCAGTAAGCAATCTGACAAAAGGTGAAGATCATGATATTTACTCAATCAGTTTATGTTAAATTCGCGCCAAACTTTCTGTGCATGCTCGTAATCTTCTACTTGCGATGCTGTGTTACTAAGTGTACTGTAAAATGAGTCAATTGCTGGCAATTGCTGTTCTTCAAATTTTTCAGCATCTGTTATGTACTGATACGGGTACACGCCTTTACGTAGTAAAAGTTTTTGATGATTTTTATCGTTGAATATTTTACACATTACTTTGAAATTGGTATCAATGTTTTCTGTATCACTTGCAAGATTGGCAACAAGTGACTGTAGACTTGAGCTTAAGAATTGATAGCTGTCAAGGAAACGTACCGATCTAGCGTAATTGTGAGGAATTTTTCCGATGAGTTTGCAATACAATCAATTTCTCCTTTCGTCCTGCTAATGCCTTAACAATGAAATGACTATCATATCCGCGAAAATTATGAAAAAACAGTTTAATAGTTTTGGTGCTTTTGCATTTAAATACACTCTTGTGCGTTGCACCGAGAAACTTTCTGTTGTATGAGAATGGTGCCTAAAACGAATTTCGTTGGCTTAAATCATCGTTGCACAAAAAACACACTGTACTATTGTTAAAAGCTAATAATTGTTCTTCATTTAATTCAATCATGGGCACTTCTGGCAGATCAAAGGAACAGTTTCGACCTATGGCAATGATCAAGAAATTGTTCAATAATTTTCTCGCCCACACTTGTAGCTCTATAAACGCGTGGGCCATAGACCATCATTCTGATTCGTCTAAAAATAATAATGCATAGCCGCAAGCAACATGTTTTTGTGTTTCCTTGTAAAGCTATTTCCTATATCAGTTCCGAGCAAATCATCACATTTTCATCGTTGTCATCGTCCTCCCGTTATTTGTTGGTACAATGAAACCTTAAAATCGGCAAATGCAATGTACTTATTTTTTAGTGTGTACGAAAAAATTTTTAACTTTAACATTTCACCCTGTTTAGGTAGTACTGTTCTTGTATTGCAAATGTCGAACAAATCCATATGTTTTTCTTTGTTTTTCCATCACTTTGCTTGCGGTAGTTTGTAATTTGTTAAAACAATATGGACAAATGAACACTTGACCATTATGCAAAGACAAGTGATGACTCATGTAGCTGTGTAGCCGTGACAATCCGTTATCCCTTGACGCGGTGTTTATCAGAACATAATGCCATTTTTCGGTGTGTATCATTTGACAATAGTAGAAGATTGATTTTATGTTCGCGTTGTCTGTAAATTGAACAACGGTACGGGAAAAACTTTTTTTTAGGAGCATCATAAGCAATCACTGTTATAGAAATGTTTAATTTTGCACTTCAATTTTTACTTTATGAATGCATGCAGTGGAGCAAAACTTAATACCGGTCAAATTAGATTATTTTTCAAATTGCTTTAGATAGTCAACATTCATATTACACACATCTGTAATGGAAATAGCTAGTACACTCCATACACAAAACATTTACTATCATTTGTGTTTTTCACATTTATAACAGCTCTTTTGCTTTTAAAAATCAGGTGTTTCAATGTATGTACTATTTCCGCCAGCTAACGGATTGTAACGAGTAATATTCAAATCAAATGAAATGATTCTAACTACAGTCCAACCACTACCGTATCTAATAAATATCAAGCGTGATTCAATTTTCTCTACACACTAATAAATTGATCTTGCAAAATATCTAATTGTTCATCAAGATAATAACAATGACGTATAACTGTAAAACGATGCGTTTGTCATAGTTTCAACGATTTCTTCTTGGTGTGATTGATCGCTGCTGCGCTATCAACATTTCTTTTTTCAATTGAACAGTTGTAACAAAATACCATTTAATATTTTGTCAAAATATCACTTTCTTCAACAATTAATTCAATTACTTTCGGCTTTAAAATTTGCAATAATGTTTGAACAACATCAATGAATATTTTTCTAAAAACAAATCTGTAGCGAACTGCACTTGAATTTATGCTAGTACTTGTTCAATAGTATAATCCATAGTTTTTCGATTTTGCTAGTAGATGTAGTAGTAGTAGTAATTATAGGTAATAGGTTTTGCCGTCTTACCGCTTTGAAGAGGTTTGCGGATCAATGTTTTCAGCTTCGTTGTCGTTGTTAGCAGTAGCATCATTCACGACTCTCGGTTGAGTTGAGTTTGTCACATCTAGCAGAATCAATGATGCTTCAGCTTGGTGTCCACTATTACGACTGGACTGTTGCAATGATGACTCCGCGCTCACTCCACCACCATGCAATCAATTGCCGGCCCTTCCTCTGCCCTGAGCGATGACGCGTTGATGGCAAAATAAATGCCGTGGCCCCGACCTGTCCACCACGTTTTGGCGTTTCACACTGAAGAAAAGTGGACACGTTTTGCCGGCAGCGAATCGCTGCTGTCAACCACACACCATTCCTCATCCGCCATTTCCACCTCCACCTCCTCGTCGACCGCTATAGTCTCAACCAGGCTGAAAAAACAACATATAGAATGAAATAATTGTATAGAATAAAATGACTGTGTGTGTGTGTGTGTGTGTGTGTGTGTGTGGTGTGTGTGTGTGGGTGTGTGTGTGTGTGTGTGTGTGTGTGGGTGTGTGTGTGTGTGTGTGTGTATACATTTATTTGCAAACGCACATTATTGAATGATCATAAATCTGTTTACAGATAGTATATTTTCCAGTTTACTTCAAGCACAATTATTACCTCCTCAGCCGCCATTATACATATTTGTTTGCAGCTGCAGTTGTTAGAGCAAGACAATTGTTTTCAAAATAGAAATTAAAGTAGTCAAATTGTTTACTGCCGCCGCCGCCGCCACTTTTTCAGTTTGATTGTTAGAGTATAACATTTTAATCATATTTGTTTTCCGATCATTATTGCTGCCAATCATTATTGTCAATGAAAACATGACAATGTTTTCACCGCCAATCATTATTGACAATGAAAACACTCACAAAACTTGACAATGTTGCTACTTTTTTACAGTTTGTAAATTAATTTCAAAAAACATTAATAAAATATTTCATTATACTTACGTGTTGATTGTTGTCGTTGCTGCTTCTTCGCTTGTTGCTGCAGCTGCTGCCGCTGCTTTATCGGTTACTGTTTGTTGGTTGTCCATTTGCACTGTGCATGAAATGTCACACTATAATCGAATGCAAGCAATATCATGTCGCTCGATGCTTTTATAATTTTGAGCCACTCGGTGCCATCAACTGTCAGTTTGTTATCACGTAGAACATGTGGGGATATTTGTCGCAATAATTATATAAGTATGCATGTGCACTGCACAATGAATAAATTAATATCTTTCACTCAGCTAACATTGGCAGATGTTAAGTCCGTTACAGAGTCGCAAGGTGCACACATTTTGTCTGTTAATTTTCCTTAAGAAATTTGCAAACGATATTTTTCCTTATCAGTGTTCCGGTTAAGACGAATGAAACATCTGTACTAAATCTCGCATACAACATATGCACAAAACAGATATACTTTCTTTGAACCTCTTACCATCTATATTCATCAAGTTGATAATATATATAATGACGAAAAACTGCGTCCTTCTGTTAGTATCAGTTTGAAACTCCTACAACACTACATCGATGTATCAGTCAGCAGATCAAACCTTGCCTATGGCAGCGCCAATCAACAGCGAAACCAATGTAAGTTTATTATTATTTTTCCATTTACTCATCTAGCAAACTGACTTGAAATACATTCTTCTAATCAAAACCCAACAGTAGTTTTCTGTTTGTTGACATTGTTAGTTTTCTTCTCATACAAATTTAGCAAACTAAAAATAATGTTATCAGTCTTTTTCAACTAAACTGAATACTTCTGCTGCTATCATACAAATAAAGTTCTTCTAAATTTTTATCTAATGTCCCCTAAAACTGATTACCCAAATAACACTCTACTTATAGGAGGAGGTTATGTCTCTGTTGTTGAATCCTTCTTCACACATTGAATGTACAAACTAATCTACTGCTAATTAAAACACTGTCATCCCCTTTGCGCAAACTAAACTGGAATACTTATCACACACTGTACAACTGCTAATAGGTTATGTCTTTATCATCATCTTCTTCTTCTTCTTCTTCTTCTTCTTCTTCTTCTTCTTCTTCTTCTTCTTCTTCTTCTGCTTCTGCTTCACACACTTGACTTTTTTTAACAAAATCGCAATTTGGCGATGATTGAATGTGTAAATCCCTCAATTGGTATTTATTGATTGATATGTCTGCCCACATATGACAACCACTGCAAATAAGACCAAATCCATTCGAATTTGAAAAATCAATTCCATAATAAAATCCGTCACTTGCTAGCTGTTTGAAATTTTTCGGCAAACATTCCATTATCATAAATGAATTTTCACGTTCGTATTGTTCATTGTAGTCTGGTTTTTTCTGAAAAGTTGACGTTGTACGAATATTACCAACAAGATAATTGTTTATGAAGCCGCACTTCGGTGACCATTTTTTATGTTCAAAAATAGCATAATCACTCACTTCCCAATTTTCCAAAACTACATTGCAAAAAACACATTTTGTTCTATCGAAAACTTTTAAAAAGTAGAACCCGGCCTCTGCTAAATGATTCGGTTTTGGATATTGATGCGGCCAAATACTTTTATTACCTTCAAAAAATGAGTCAAGCCTATCGATTTCTTTAAAGTAATTTACCGCTTTGTTCTCATCACTATCGTTGTTGTTGTTGTTGATGATGTCACTGTTGTTGGAACAATGAATGCAACGCTTTCTTGCTCGCAGCAACATTTTCAAACAGCAACTGAAAAAATGAAGAAAAATATATTTTTGCTGCTGCTAAACTATTTAAATTTTTTTCTACAGGAAATTTACACTAACGAGTTGTGGTCCGAGGATGGGGCAATGGCTATGCTGGAGGCCGAACTCTTGCGAAGCGACGCCGCACCCGACACCGCCGACGCTGGCGTCGATCTGTTTGATGAAGACGATTCATTAATGGATTTATTGACCAGAGCTGAGAACCAACTGAAGGAACAAAAGCTCTGGCAGTATCCTCTTCATCAAACAGATCAGCGCCTGCAACAGGTTTCCAGCATGGCCCTCGATCACCCTCCCCCTTCATCGCCGCATTGCCAGCAGCTTGTGATATACACGCCACCACCTCCCGCCACCCGAGCTGCTGCTTCATTCAACCGGATCCCCCCGCCACAAGAATCGTCCCCACCATCACAACAAGAATCCCCCCCGCCATCACCGTCACATCATCATCACACCAACAAGGATGTCCCCCCGCCGCCACCGCCTCTACCTCTGCCTCCGCCACTCATCCTTATAGACGTCCAAGTGCAATCTTAGGATCTAACTCTATGCGGCATGAATTTGATTTCGATGGAGTGATAAGGTTTTCAGATCCATCCCAATGTCGTACAATTGCGTTAAAACATTTATCCGATGCATTTCAGTATCCTGTTTTAGGTGCGCGTGTTGTGCGCTCCTACAACAAGGATGCTGTTATCATTAGGGTAGCAAATGTAGGACGTCAGGGCAACGAAGATGCCGAAATTGAAACTTTCATGCCGCATAGATTTACTACTAAGATTACGCGTGCGAATGTGCAGTCGTTTAATTCAGGTTGCCACAATTTAATAATGCAAGTTGTTCACAGCGAAGGTCGTTCCTCTGATATAAGGCTGAATCGACGGTCGCGGCAGCGGCCGTAGATTCAGCTGAATATATCAGAGGAACACTTTTAAATTAATAATATTTCAAATTTTAAATTTTTTTTTTCAATTGTGGCAATTTGAATTAAAGGATTAGGTTTCTTTTTCTTATAAATTTATAATTAATTTCTAATATTTTTCTTATATTATAATAAATTATATATGTTGATTATTGCACTTATTATTCATTTAACTTACCTTGTGTGTGTGTGTGTGTGTGTGATCAACAACTGTGCACAACTGATGTACAATCATTGTTCTACATGACTATTTATAGTCAAAGGTTAATGACTTCACACAGACATGTTCAGACATGTCTGGTCATGCATAGCTGCACACATGCGTCATACATGAATGCATTCAGTTGCATGTCTAAACACTGCAAACTTAGTTTGCCAGCAGACACGATGGGAGTCGAGTCAATAGGACAAGAAATGAAAATAATCATAGTATTTGTTACATTCATAATATACACAATTAGTATGATATTACTCTTATACTATACTCTGAGTACTTGTACATTGCACAGTATTAGAGTTGAAAATGTGTTAAATTTTTCATCATTAAACCAATCTGTAAAAGACAGCAGCAGCAGCAGTACTGCCAATTTAAGCGTAAAAGCTTATAATAAAGCACATATATTATCTTATATAAGACTATGTGTTCAATCTCAAATGAATTATAAAACATCGAAATTATTTGATGATGGACTAGACAAATGGTATGCTTATATGAATGATCAACGTAAGGTTTTGTGTAATTTTTTCAACAATTATACAGCATTGAACAGTTGTATAAACATAAACCCATTGTCTGGTGATAGTATTTCGAATTTTCTACTAATAACAACATTACAACTTTGTAATATTTTTGATAGCGAGCCGGAGCCGGCAACGGTTAGGTCTTAAGGGGATTAACTAATTTCTATTTAGTCAGGTTTCAACATTGCTATTGAAAGGATGGTAGCAAAAAAGTCTTGCCTTTGTCGTCGACGAGTGCGACGTAAAATTGGCACTGGTATTTTATCGAGACTTAGCGGATTTGCATCAACTGCCCTTAATAAAATTGTCGATACATTACCCCTGGAGTTGCATATCCCCTCCTACCGCTTTTGCGGACCCGGCACCAAATTAGATAAAAGATTAAGGAGGGGGGACAAAGGAATAAATAGTCTGGATGAAGCATGTAAAGAGCATGATATAGCGTATGCGCAGCATAGTGATAATTCGTCGCGAAATGTGGCTGATCGTCGTTTGGCTGATAAAGCATGGTCTGTTTTTAAAAATCCAAACACAGGTTTAACTGAAAAAGCAGCCGCATACTTAGTTACAAATTTGATCAAAGCTAAAGCTGCCTTTGGTGGGGGTAGAGTACAACGGAGGATAAGAAAACGGCGGCGGCGGAATAATAGAAGAGAAGGTTGAAAAAATAATTCATCACTACAAGAACAAAGAAGTGCACATTT
The DNA here is from genome assembly GCF_014356525.2 of Nilaparvata lugens. Lineage (NCBI taxonomy): Eukaryota > Metazoa > Arthropoda > Insecta > Hemiptera > Delphacidae > Nilaparvata > Nilaparvata lugens. The sequence goes on from NC_052519.1 coordinate 6,725,980, forward strand.
ATGACAAAAAGCAATTAAACATTTAAGTAAGCACATAGCTGGTCAAGGTTTTTATTTAAGACCATATGCACCCTTGTATAAAGGCGGTAGAATCATTGAATCACCAAGTCCATCACAAAGAAGAAGGAGAAACACAACAAAGAAGAGGACGAGGAGGAGGAGGAGGATAAGAGCACCAAAGAAAGTGAGAAAATGAAGAGAATTATTAATATACAAGGACCACTGTCAAATTATGATCTACTAGATTGGGCTGATATTTTAGATATTAAATTGCGTGGAATTTATATGATTGATACATTGCCAAAAAGAATTAATTTAAATGAAAAATCGATCATCAATTTAGACTCGATCATGAACAGTGGAACACACTGGGTGGCTTACAAAAAACATGCACAAAAAGTATATCATTTTGATCCAATTGGTAATTTACAGCCGCCCATACAATTGATAAACTATTTCAAACAACAACCAAATGTTGAAATTTATTTCAATTATGATCAATTACAAACACTAAATAGCAATGTTTGTGGTCATTTTTGTCTTTTATTTCTTGCAGATGCGTTATAGCAGTCAGTTTACTTGTAGATGTGTATGAAAGAAGGTGGTGGTGGTAAAACAGTAGTAGTAGTACACAATGGTTGTAATAACATTATCATCTAAAGACAGTAGCAGCAGCAGTTGTTTAATTGAAGTACTTCCCACTGTACTGGAGCTAGACGCACGCTATTAATATGAAATTCGATTGATTAATTTATGGACATACAATAGTGTACCGAATATAATTAAAAATGTCAACTCATCTTTTAAGTATGGTGATAGCTTGATTGATTTGGATACAGGCTCCTACGAAATTGATCGTATAATGAATGAAATAAAGAGAAAATTGAATGTTGATAGTTCAAATCTAATTATACAAGGAAATAATACGACAATGCTATGTGAATTGAAAGCGGATAAAGATGTTGATTTAACAATGAACACATCACTAGCCGATATACTCGGTTTTGATAGAGAAATTCTTGTAGCAAATAAATGGCATTATTCTAAACGTTTAGTATCCATTACAAATATAACATAGTTCCAGGTTACTTGTAATATTGCATGCGGTAGTTATCGAAATGGGCAAGAGGTTCATACAATTTTTGAATTTCTACCAAAGGTTGCACCTGGTTTTCTAATGAATGAATCACCATCGCCAATTATTTACTTTCCATTAAACACGCACAGAATTCAATCTATTGTAATTCAAGTAGTTGATCAGAATGGTAAACTAGTTGATTTCCGCGGCGATAGTATAACAATAAGAGTACACATTAGAAAGAAGGAATAGAGAGAGAGAGAACGAGTGAGGAAGAATGCGGTGGTGGATCAAGCGTGTGTTAGAATGATGTGAGCATTAGTCACACAAACAACACAAGCAAGAGAGCGCAAGCAAGAAGGAATCGCGCTACTGTGAAAGAATGGGTTTTGTTGTGTATAACAACCTGAAGTCAGGTGCGGCAAGTAGGAGGGAGTGGAGTGGCGGTAGGACTGCTTTTAGCATGCAGCAACAATTGCCGACACCGGTTAGTACTTATCAGCCCGTGAAACTGATAACACATAATCGAGCAAGGTTTTTAGAAAAGCTTGGTTTTAAAGTGAATTGGAAATATGTCATCAAAACACACGGAGGCGGCTGCAATTAGTGACATACTAAATGTTGAACAAGACATACACTATTATTCAGATATAACAAAATTTGATTATCATATGCATGCGCCGTATGGTAATTTGAAATTTAATAACAATGATGAAATACGTTTGTCGAAATCGTCTCATGACCTTATTTCATTAGTTGCAAAATCTTTTCTTATTGTTGAGGGGAAAATTACATGTACAAAACCGCCACCAAAAGACAAACCTGATGATCAGCCGGTCGAGGCTGTATATACGCTCAGTTCAAATGCAGTAGCACATATGTTTGATGAGATATGATTTGAGTTGGCAGGTACAGTCATTGCAAAGAGTCGACTAGTAGGTATTACTTCTACTATTAAATCATATTTAGTGAAACAACTGAACGATAAAAATACATATAATTTAGCAGGTTTCACTGATAGTGCATCAACACTAACTAATAATACTTTTGCTTATTGCGTACCGTTAAAATTACTTCTGCCATTTTTCGAAGATTTTCAACATGTAATTTTGAATATGAGACAAGAGCTTGTGCTTTTGAGATCCGCAACAGATATTAATTGTATTCAGTCGCCACAAGCAACATCAATGTCAATATATTCATGTAGATGATCATTTGAAATTGAAATTTCTGAAAATTGTTGATCAGGATAGGCCATTGAAAATTGCATTCAGAAAATGGGATATCCACGAATATCCTCAGCTGCCAAGCAGTGTTAGCACGATTTGGACTATGAAGACGGCTTCAAAAGCTGATACACCGCGATTTGTAATATTAGCATTTAAGACAAACAGGAAAAATGTAATGGGAAAGTCAATGTCAAAATTTGATATGTGCAAATTGCATGATGTTAAACTTTTCCTGAATAGTGAATATCTGCCGTATGATCGTATAAATAGAAACAAACAACTTCTGTACAAAATGTTTATAGAATTTGCGCCCAGCTATTATAATTTAGGACTTCATACTGATTATGGTACAGTTGTAGATTATAAAACTTTTACTGATTGCTGTCCAATAATTTCACTAGATTGTTCACATCAAGCTGATCATTTAACATCGTCAACAGACATTCGATTGGAAATGGAGTTTACAGAAAATGTTCCAAATTTAACGACTGCATATTGTATTTTGATAAGTGACACATTAGTAGAATACAATCCATTGAGCGCATTAGTTTGTGAAGTACAGTAATTTGACGCAAGAGCGAGCTTTAATTATGCATGACGGTGTGAAGGAGGAGGGGGGTATATAAAAGTGTGTGTATGAACAGTAATTACATCAGTGTTCAGTTGTAATGTGTTCTAATAGCTTGAATAATAACATAGATATTCCTCAGTCGTCGTCGTCGTTATCATCATCATCATCATCATCATTGTCATCATTGACAAAAGCGAAATTTGATGCATTTGTACATAGAATGTGTGCATGCACCGACGGACAACAGAAAATGGATGATGATGAGCAAGTATCAACAAAATTTCGAGACTTTGGCATACAATGCGACTTGGATAAAGAAGAAGAAGAATTGGAGAAGGAGGCGGCAAGAATTGAGGAGGAGAAGAATGTACGAGAGATGAAGAATAATGTTCCTGAAGAAGAATGGGACAGGTTTTCGAAAAATGATGACATTGATTTTCCTTTTGCTGTAGTCGAGTTTCATTTTTTCAAAAGTGATGATAATTTTATCATTATTAAAGAGGTAGCCATAATCGATTACAAACTACGACATATTGTGCTATACTTTAAATCACCATTTCCGAAAACATTACTGAGTAAAAAATGTACCGCGATGTCAGCTGGCTTGAACATAACTATCATAAAATTAGATGGGACCAAGGCGACTTAATTTACACTGACACGCTGCTTGCTTCATATTTGCAAAATTATACCACAATCTATACAAAGGGAAGAGAATAAGCACAGTTTTTGAAAAGGTTACACGACAATGTGCTTACTATGCCGGAGGATATTCAAAAACCGGACTATACAATGTTTGAAAATTCTTGGTGTTTTAGTGTATGCAAAATTCATAACAAATCGTCCAATGCCCGGTGTGCACTTTTCAGTGCGTATCATTATTTGACAATCTTGATGTGTAACAAGCAAACAAAGGGAATGGAGAATAGTGCTGCTTCAATGCCTACAAACAATATGAGTTCATTGAATCGTAATGCTGCTGCTGATATCGATTATACATGCGAAAATAATAGAATGGAAAGTATGGAACATTGTAAACTGCTAACTAAACAACGAAGACGCAACTATGCCCGACAAGGTTTTTATTTTGATGGGGAAAGCATACTGTGTGTTTATTGTGGATTTGATTTGATTTCGCATAAAGCGAGAGTATGCAGTCTGACCTGTAGCGAAAATGTAGGTAGTGGTGGAAGGGAGAAGCGAAAAGCAATAAATTTCACTGTTCTAGTACCACTCATTTAGAGTACCTTCGGTAGCAGCAGCAGATTGAAGAGCTATAATGAATCCACAAACTTGGACTTATGCGCCAGAATGTTCAGAAATTAAATTACAAAACCACATTGAATGGTATGATTTGTGTCAAAAAGCAATAGAGACAAAAAACAGTAGTATTGCTAGACAATTGAAAGCAATATTTCTAAATACAGTTAATATTAACGATATCAGTGATTACTTAGCTTATTACAGACCCTTTAGTTTGAATGTAAACAAGCTAATAAGAATTAAGAAGAAATTTTAAGATTGCTCGAGGTGAACAGAGGAAAAGAAGATGCGACTAGCTGTAAAGAAGAAGAAGAAGAAGGAGAGGTTAAGGTGAACAGCGGAGAAGAAAGGAATGCGGCTACATGTAAAGAAGAAGAAGAAGAAGAAGGAGGTAGAAAGCAAGAGTGCGTGTAAAGGTGACGGAGGGGAGACAACATCATGATGCGGCGGAGGGGAGACGAAGTCAACAGAAGGAATGTGTAAAGGTGAGAGGAGGCGCGGCGGAGGGGAGAACGAGTCAACAGAAGGAATGTGTAAAAGTGTCAGTGGAAGGAGTCGACAGGAAACGGAATGGGAGGTGGTTGTGGGGGACTGTCGGCTTAACAGGTTTGTGTGCGCTCAGTCTTTAACCGACAACGCACATTGAAGCAAGCATAGCTTATTACTCTTGCACTCGAACGCGCGGTAAGCTTTTATTATGGATCACCATCATCAGAGAAGCAACACCAGCACTGGAAATGATAGACTTTTTAGTATGAAGTCATTCAATTATATTTCGAAAACTGAATATTCAACGGTCTCACTCAAAGATCTTGACCATGATTCGTGGTACCGTGTTGTACACGCTAGATTGGTGAGAACACAGCAGGGACAGCGAATCATAATGAGGTTATACGATCATGACAGCAATGGTGACTATTATTGCGAAGTTTACTTACCTGAGAAATTTCTGAGTGTATTGAATCTTCAAACACTTGAGGATTTCAACAAACAAAAACTCTATCTGAAGTGTGTACAGCGAGAAGGTAAATTGCCTCTTGTTCTTCTAGAAGAAGAAAGGAATATATGGAATAGAAAAAAATAAAAAAAAATAAAAAACAACCCATTCCCATCATTGATTGTGCAATAGGCCTAATGTTGATTAATACTTTGTAATGAATAACTATAGTAGTATGTAGAATAGATTAGCCTATCTATATACATCCTATTATAGTGACATTCAATTAGAGTTTTCTCAATATGGGGATAGCACATTAAAAAAAGCGCCACCATTCCTTTTACAGCATAGTGTGGGGAAAATGACATCTCATACTAACAAATATGAAATGTAATTTTTTTCATTCTTCCTGTGGTGGAGGAAAAAAGGAACATGCACTATATTGTTGTGCAATAGGCCTAATGTTGATTAACACTTTGTAATGAGTAACTATAGTAGTATGTAGAATAGATTAGCCTATCTATATACATCCTATTATAGCAACATTCAATTAGAGTTTTCTCAATATGGGGAAAGCACATTAAAAAAGCGCCACCATTCCTTTTACAGCTTAGTGTGGGGAAAATGACATCTCATACGAACAAATATGAAATGTAATTTTTTTCATTCTTCCTGTGGTGGAGGAAAACAAGGAACATATTATTGTAGTTTAATTTGCGCCAAACTTTGAATGCTAGTAGTGTAGTTTGAGAGTTTAGCGCAAGTAGTGTAGTTTGAGAGTTTAGCGCTAGTAGTGTAGTTTGAGAGTTTAGCGCTAGTAGTGTAGTTTGAGAGTTTAGCGCTAGTAGTGTAGTTTGAGAGTTTAGATATCTGTGATTTGAAAGATTTTAAATGTGGGGATATTTTTAATATGCTAATTGGCACCACTTAGAAGCAGGTGTTAACTGGGGCAGATGTCAGAACACCTGCTACAACAAAGATGGTCACCGTCGGGGGCTGGGGAACCTATTGGTTGGTGGGGGTTGACAGAACACCTGCTACAACAAAGATGGCCGTCGGGGGCACTTCCTGCCTCTTCCTATTGGTTGGGGCGGGGACTTTGGTGGAGGACAAAATGGCCGACACTAGGGAAGGGGGGTGGAGGGCCGCCATTTTGCCCACGCCCCCTCGCTTCCTATTGGCTAGGGGCGGGGCCAAAATGGCGGACTGGGGGGCGTGGCCACGCCCCTCGATTCCTATTGGCTGGGGGCGGGTTCAAAATGTCGGACTAGGGCAGGGGGGGTGGAGGGGGAGGCCACACCCCTCGATTTCTATTGGATACGCAGCTCTCTCAAAACACCACTACTGCTGATCGTGTCTGATCTCACAAAAATCATAGAGATAATCTCATAACGACTGTAATAATCTATATAATTATGTATTGTGAATTGCGGTATCATGTCTATAATATATTTTATGAATTACTGTTTCATAATTTAATATTTATTATTGTGTTTTTGATATCAAACAATAGAATACAATGATATCTCCATAGCCTCAACAATATAATGTTGGCTGCATTGTCCATTGTCAGAAAGGTAAGTATCGCCAAGTCTTTAAAAGTGAAGAATCGAATTTGAAATCAAAGTACAATAATTGTATCAATATTTAAAAGTGAGGTAGAGTAATAATTGTTTCTTTTTTATTATCGAATTCCACTTCTTAATGCAATACAATCAACAATAATAATAGGAAAATACAGCAGAGATCTAAAGTTTAAGGTAAGCCTACTGGTGAAACTCAGCCTTGACTGAAAAATTCCTAGTAATTTTTCCGTAATTCATTATTAAAACTTTTAGATAATTTTTCCTCAATATCAAACCATATAGAGAAAACATTAGGCCCACTCAAGATTGAATCTTCGAATGTTTTCTCTATGATTTAACTATTTTCAGAGCAATATTTTGTTGTGAAAATGCCGGCAAACCGGCTTCAAGTTTGCCGCTATAGGCCTACACTATATTATAGTAGCCTACATACCTTACCTGACTTACAGGCCTCTTTGATCAGAATTATACAATGGCCGAGAGCGTAAAGGCGTAGTACATCAGAACTCAAAGCTTAGTGAATTACAAACATGATCTAGGTTCGAGCCTCGGTCAGTGACATTTTTTTTTGTCGATGAATTTCGACTTTTATTAGCTATTTTTTATATTAGTTACCGTAATTTAGATTTCAATCAATTTTTTAGATATATTTTGAGACAAATCTGTGAAATATGCAATTATATTAATTTTTTAATCACATTATTTCAAAATAGTAATGAAAATTCTATTCATCCATCTATCCATGAGATATTGCACCAGGCGCAAAGCGTGAGCTATAAAAATTCAAATAATTATTCGAAATATTAATAGTATGAAAATATTGTCACTATTGTAAATAATTAATTAGTAATAGGTCCATTGAAATCAATTGACAGTGAAAGTTGTCATAGCCAAGATTCAAACTATCAAAATAGGCTGTTTGAATTTTATTTATTTTTCAATTTCTTATATATTGGGAAGTTTTTTTTTGGTGTGGCGAAAAATAGCGTTCGCACCATGGGCAAAAATGTATTTCCGGCTCTCACTCAATCTTTTCTAGTCCTCGGCTTACGGCCTCGGACTTAAAAACCGATTTCGAGCCGGAAATATCTCATTTTCGGCCCTAGCTGCGAAATATACTATTGTAGTCCTGCTAGGTGAGTTGAATTTCATTTAACAACACAACATGAGAGTACTGTTCACGTTTTTTCTACCAATCCTTCAACCAGTGTATACGTTTTACCCGCCTTTTTGTAGCTAATACTATAACTAGACTCCAAACAGTATTCTCATCCACAAGTACCTGATTGAAACTAAAGGCCTTATGGAAATACAGCAATAGACTGGCTTCTCCACACATCTGTGTAATAACTTGTCAGCTGATTTATGATGAATAATTCTATAGTCTGATTTTTACGCAATTGAAAAAGGAACATACCTGTCAAATTTCATGAAAATCTATTACCGCGTTTCGCCGTAAATGCGCAACATATAAACATTTAAACATTCAAACATTAAGAGAAACGTCAATTCGTCGACTTGAATCTTGGACTTCACTTCGCTCGGTCAATTATAGCAACACAAGCTTTTTTGCTTGATCCATTTTTTACGTTGTGGTAACACAAGCTTAACCACACCTTTACTGAAGGAAAGTAATGACAGTGAAGAATGATTGTGTAGGGTTGAAGAGTAATGATAATCTGAAATGACATTACTGGTAATCGCTCGCCTCTGTTTTAACTGTTTGCCGTACCGCACTCCGTCTTTTCTTCTATGATTGATTCTCTTCAGTCCTGAAAAGCCTACCCATAGCATGTTCAATTGTTTAATAGCTGTTGATATATGAGTTTCGACTTGCAATACCACTAGCAGTGGTTTCAAAGTATCTCTTATAAAATGATTATTTTTTGTCAATGGAACAATATATAACATAACAATATCATGACATATTTCAAAAGATTATCAGTCATTTTTTGGAGATTCAGCTTTCAGGTTGCTTTACTAGGAACCTTCCATTTCCACTTGCTATTATCTACCATTTACTAATTAAAGTTCTAAAACTCTATTGAGAATATATAAAAAACTCCAGAGAGATTATATCGAAGTAATCACGGAAATCTTATATACTTTAATAAGTGAAGGCGAGCGATCCTACTTATAATATCCACTATATGCTGCATTATACGAATATGCTGCATTATATTTCGAATCTTCATAGGCGGGAGAAAAAACTTTAAAATATTCAAACGTGATTTATATATTGATTTCTTGAAATGTTATATCCAATTGAGCTGCAAAAGTATTTTGAAATTAGATCATTAGAAGTTCGATCCAATAAATTGGATGAGTAAATACAATAAAATTGAAATCTATCTGCATATTCATCAAGATCAGTGGCTACCAGAAAGTGGTCCGCAAGGAGCCCAAGGAAAGAAAAATTGATGTTTACGCTATTAGTGTTATTTGAATAAACTTTTTAAGTATAGGCCTAACCAACTTCCCTTCGGAAATGTTATACCAAACTCATCGGAAGTTCAAAATTTGGTTCCAATCGGAGAAAGAAGAGATAAGTACCAAATTTCCAACGCAATAAGATTGGACTATAAAGTTTGTTTGAAATCTTAATGGCGGATTTGTACCACGTGATTGAGATGGTCAATCAAATGCGTGACAGTCGATGGCCATACTGTGGGTAATATAGTTACTGCAATTCAGACTAAAGGAGATCAGTAACTAATTGATTCAAAGTAAAACTGTTCTAGAAAGTGTGGTAATAAAAATTAAATATTGTTATTATAATGAGACAGTGCTTGTTAATTGGTTATACTGTGAGACTTGAGGAAGAAATGATCAAAAACAAGTTGAGAACCAGCTTGGAAAACAAACGTAAGATAACAATGAAAAAAACCAGAAGAAAAAACAAGCTATTGTAATTCCTGGTGAACATTATGAGTGATGGAAAATGTTCATAGCGAAGAAACAAAGAGGAGTCAAAAGGTCCTGATTGTAAATCCAATAATTAAGTACCTATAATTAAGGAAATCACATTCTCATTATGAGAAGATTCTTGGATTATTGTATTATAGTATGTTAGTTGAAATATTTAGTTCAGCTACAATGATTGTATTATTGTATAATGCCACAAAGTTGAAGGAATACTGTTACTTCTTCTTTTGTGGTAATGCTAAAAATAAATTAACAACAATATTTCTAAATCGTGATTAAGAAGAAACAATCAAATAAACTCTATTCAGAATACTTTTCAATGTTTTGATTGTAAGATTCTTGGAAAATTTATTTCCATACCGCAGTGAAAATGCTGGGTGTAATTCATCTTAAGAAACACCTACCCGTACTATTTTATTAATAAGTATCTCAAGTATCTCCACTCAGTTCATTGCATTAATTGACTTTACAAGAGAGTAAGTTATAATTTATAATAAAATAATTAGTCGAATGCAGTAAGTCGTAAGTAAGTATGACCCTGTTACACTATACTCAAATAATTGAATGAAAACCTTCAAATAAGGCAATGAAATATTTACGAATCGACTAGAATATTATTGATTAATGTAGTTAATTGAATTAGAAGTATTCAAATTATACATCTTGAAAGCGTATATATCATTGTCAAAAATATACGCGTGTATAAAATATAAGTGCTAATTACGGAAGAACTGAACGATTTAAAATCTATCTGATATGTTAGATATATGAAGGAACTCTTTAGGTACACAATCCTGCGTTCAGAAATTCAAAAATATCACTGAATAATCAATTTTTGACAAAAATGAAATGGGTAGTCCGAATTGTGTTCAACATCTATGTAGGTTACACGGAATTTATTGTACTTTGAACGTTTAATGACATAAAATCCGAAAAACCTCAATAACTTTTTTATTTGTTGACAGATTGACTTGAAAATTTATGGGAAGGACACTAATGTTAAGATAAAAGTTCCTGTTTTTTTGTAGAGTTTTTCCATGGCTCCTTTCCCCTCCAGATCCGAAAAACTGTTCGGGCGATTCGATTCCGTAAGACCGGTTTTGAATCTCCCGGCTTACTAATTCTTTGGCGCGCTTTTACGTGATTGCGTGATTATTGCCCGCAGAGGCTCTCTATTGGACAGAGCTGATAATTTGCTTTGTGACTGTTATCCCACACCTTATCCCATACTTTATTACTCATAGATTCCTTTTAGTGTTGAAATCTTCAATAATAATCATATTGAAGATGTATTAAAAACTCATTGTACAAAATAATTAAATAAAAAACACCTGCTCAGAGAATAACAACTTTCATTATTTTTATAGGTTCATATTCATGTATCTGAATTGTGCTGTGTAGTTAATTTAGCTCTCTCTCTCTCACTCGCTCCCTCCCTCTCTTTCATTTGCTCTCTCTCTCTCTCTCTCTCTGGATGTAAACAACATCGATATAAACTCACTAAACAAAATTAATGTTGATGGTGTCGAAATAGCTTACTGCGATTCAGTTAAAAACCTTGGAATTAATGAACGAAAATCTTGACTGGTCTGATCAAATTAATAGGACTTGTAAATTTGTATTCTCTGCCATGCATTCATTGAAGAAGATTTTCTTCCCAGAAAAATTAGATTGCTACTAGTCAAATCGCTCATATTCCCACATCTTATATATTGTTATTCTGTGCTCAATGATGGACAAGTAACCTTAAACGATAAACTTCAGTGATGTCAAAACTATTGCCTCAGGTTTGTTTACTCTCTCCAATGCCATAAACGAATCACTCAAGCCCATATTGATAGTTCAACTTTTAAGTTACCTGATCAGAGAATTCTTCGAATAATCAAGCTTGTTAGGGACATTTTGAAATATGGTAAACCAATCTATTTCAAAAACGATTTTAAATTTGTCTCTGAAGGTAGGAGAATTAATGCTTCCCACACTCGAACAGGTGAAAATACTCTAAGAATTCCAAATCATCGAACAACTATTTATACAAAATCCTTCCTTGTTAGCGGTTGTCGTGCATGGAATGCACTCCCAAATCAAATTGGGTCCATAGAGAGTCAAGCGGGCTTCACCCGTACATTCAGACATTATCTTTTAGGAAAAATGGCTGAAACTGTCCAACACTAGAGCAGCATGACATTCAAATTCCTTCCTTAATCCCAATCCTTATCCTTTATAATCATTTCCTTCCACTCTCAAGTAAAAATTATGGTTTTTCTCTTTTGCACTATCATTCATGTAAATTTAGTATAAAAATTGTGTATAAGCTACATTCTAGATTGTTTCTTATTCAAACTCTTCCTGGAGTGGATCTCAGCATTCTTATTCCACATCCCTTCCCCTCTCTTTCGTATTATAGTTCCCCCTTCGTAATTCCCTAATTGGAAAATTATTTTTTTGGAACTTTCATGATCATATCATCTTGTTATTTACATGAACTAATCTCTTTTGTATAATAATTTCCCTTTCTTATCAACATTATTTTTGGATTTACATCTACAAATCTCTTTCTAATGATAACTTTCACTCCCTCATTATTCCACTTATTATTACATCATATCGATTTTCTAATTATTGGGGATTAACTTTTTCTCTATTTCCATCCTTATTATGATTCACTCTTAGTAGTAAGGTATTGCTGTTTGAACGCACCAATCACAGAGCAGTATTTTAATTAGGGGGCGGAGCCTAATCCCCCAGGGGGGCTCTAAACCCCGCCCAAATCCCCCCGCGCTCCGCGCGGGAAAACTCCATTTTCTAACCCCTCGCCTGGACCAGTTCTCCCACCGATACTAAAACCGCCATTTTATTTCAAGTATTTATTTGAAAAAAACAAATTTATGGGCGTACCAATTGCAGAATCCCCCTCCAAGCAGTCCCCCACACTTCGCGAACACCCCCAGCCTAAACCAAATCTCCTCCTCCTACTGAAGACCACCATTTTTGTTCAAGTACTTATTTTAAAAAAATAAGTAGACACTTGCAAGATCCTACTTCCAAACAAGTCCCCCCCGTCACCCCCTATGACGCCGCCCGCCACCGCCCACCGCCCGAATATCGGCTATGTAATGTAAGTAGATTATTGGTTTTGTTCCTTGCTTCAGAAAGAGTGTATAACAAAAAGTTTGTAGTATTACTTCTTATCTATAGAAGGAGCATGTATAATTTTGTTTTTACAATGAATAAAGCTCTGTTTACGCTAACCTGTTCTGGAGGAATGTTGTTTTGACGCTGAGGCAGACTGCAAGTTTGTTCACATCAATGCTGACCTACCCTACTCTCTTCTTCTTCTTCTCTGTCAAGTCAAACACGTTCTCAGTTTTTTGCTTGCATCAAGGTCTAGTCTTTTTATTGTTTAGAGCCGACTGCTTGTTATAATCATCATATCTTTTCAAGAGTCTAGTTTGGAGCGGTCTATTCAAAAGTGTTCCATCATATTTCACCTCAGGTTCTGAAATGCTAATCATTTTAAAAAACTCATTTATTATATGGTTATCTGGTAGCCCCTTTGCTTGTAGACTCTTCCAATCAAATGTTTTTGATGCGGTAAGACACTTACTAATTAAATAATAAGCAAACTTAATTATTTCCGTGTTGAGTTTTTCTATGAAAATATTGTTATCAAAAATAATATCACCCATGCTATCTTTCACGGGTACGCGCCACCTTAGTCCTCCGACACACCCAGAACCTGACAGGAGTGGACAGCGACTATCTCATTCATCGACACCGTACGCCAGCGACAGGGAAAGACTGTTTTGAAAGAGTCTCGAATTGGCGTGTGCGTTAGGCGCCAAAACCGGACACTTTTACATCCGTACAGAAACGACAAAGTCAGACACATCAAATCTCTGACACTTCAAAAACAAGACAGTCAGGTTATACTTCTTGGACGGACTGTACTACGCAGAGCTGACTGGTTTTCAAACAATGGTATTGTTCTGATGAATCCCCACATGTAGGCTATTCTTAACAAGACCATTGACAATTTATTTCTGAAACCTATCACTCTTTTCTATCCCTCTTCGTAGTAATATCAGTCGATGACTTATCTTGTAACTGTATAATTCCTATTTATCAGTCCTATATATATTTTATAAGTCCTATATATCATTCCTATTTTGTGCAGTTGTCTCTTCTTTCTGCAGTTATTTGGAGCTTAAATAATAGAACTATTAGTAAATTTCTTGACACAAAACAAAAATAACTTCACTTAATAGGTCAATTTTCAAGATTAGTGAGTACACTGAAACTTCTCTATAATTCGTAGTTTTGTCATCAAAAACACTGTAATTAGTATTCCCATAAAGATAAATACACTAATATGCCATAGTAACTGATAACTCCAGTAATGAGTTCATCGAAAATTATGCTACAGTAACTAATAAATCCAGTGATGAGGAGACCGAAAATCACATCAACTGATGAAGTGAATTGGAAAAAAGGGTGTTGTGATTTATCATTAGTAAGCTGGAATATTAATTGCATGCAATTACCACAATTTACCCATTTATTCATAACAGCTAATGCTGATTGTTAATTATTTACCCATACGGAGTGAACTTGAAAGTTCTATGGATTCACATATAATAATATAACTAGAGACACCCTTGGTTGAAGAACTCGCTCTTGAACAGTTGTATTGATCTCTGAAATCTTTTACAAGTATGTCAAATTAATATTTAACAATATTTTCTAATATTCATTCATAGAGGCTATATTATGAATTAATTATGGGCAAAGATGGGATCAGTATCAATGATATAATTTTCTCGTATTTTGTTTTATCAGCCTCGATATTGCAGAGCTTGCTATATAATTCGTCACCCTCCAAAATTCGTATTAAATGCTTGGTCCCGTAAGCTACAAATTATATAGGTTCTACTGTGTTGAATGTAGTCTAGGCCTAATGGAGGGTTAATTACTCAAACATTGAGAATTTTGAATATAATAAAATTATTCAGTATTGTTTTTCATTTTGAATGTCATTTTCAATACTGGAAGATATACAGTTACCGGTATCATTTCCCAAAATAGCGGGAAAATGTTATTTTTTCATGATAATATTTTGATGATCGATTTTTCTACGTTTCAACGACGGGATTTGCTTTTGTCTGTATATGTATGTTGGCATGTTTGTAAATTAGCTTTTGATGATTACAGCTTGGCAATGCTCTCGGTTTTATTTATAACAGGTAATATTGTCATCGTCAATACACGCCAATCAGTCATTGGATGTTTTTCCGATGTCCGAAGGGCTAATTGAAGTGACATATTAACAATGAGATCTGTTTATAAATGCTGTACGAGGTCTACTGTTCACAGAACTACTAGCTACAAGTATTCAACTGCAGAAGTCGGAAATAGACATTTCATTTTACTCATGGAAGACACCTACCCTTATCTATCTACTTCACGTCTATGAAGATAACAATATCAAAGAAACAGAGTTGAAAGTACAAAGACATAGAGATGGAAATTTAGAAGTGAATGAATTGCTATAATTCAATTACTTAGGTATATTAGAACTGACTACTTTAGCATTTACCTGATTAATATTACCGCAATCATTATGTTTTAAATTCAAATTTGCGTTGCGTTGCTGTCACTCGGCTGCTCTCTGCACCATTTTCTTGAATCATGCAATAACTTCAAAAAAATGTCGTCAACAAACTTGGTGACTCAACACATCTGTCTAGTTTTCAACTGACAATGGCAAACTCTTTCTATCAGCTGTTCTCAACTGACGATGAAAAACTCTCTTGATCAACTGTTTTTAACTGACGACGGAAAACTCTCTCAGTCAGCTGCTACTCGGTTGATGAATATTATTACCGTACCTAATCATTTTTAAGTTCCCTCAGTGAGTTATCCTAAACATGAGTCCTAATCCAAATGATGATTCTCGTATCACAAACTCTATATTTCAAACTTAATCAAAATCGTTAGAGCCGTTTTCGATTTCCATCAGACATACGAACAAACTAACAAACAGAGATTGAATACGATGATAAATACGTCTATAGTAACATCCATATGGGAACGTCTGTTATAGTAGACTGCACAAAACCAATCCGATGCTAGTTGGAAGAGCTGAGTACCTCCTTACCCCTTACCATAAACTTTGCCAATTCTTCAGGTGTACTGTATTATGAAAATATCAATATCAATTTTTACTTATAATCAGCTGCCTAGGGGGCCTAGGCCCCCCTCAAGGATCAGATAAATAATGAAAATGCGGGTCTATCTACACGAATCCTCAGAGTCTCATAATGATTTAATACTTCTCTTTATCAGCAGTAGTATAATTCCTTCTACAGTATCAACAATGTAGCAAAATTGCCTTGAAAGTATGGGTAGAGAGTAATAAATAATATATTTTTCTCTGTGGTATAATTTGAATACAGAATGGGTACACTTATTGATCAGAGCACAATAAGTGAGTTATTGAATAAATTTCAATGTGAGAATTGACAAGTTGCAAGATGTCACAGTGAAAGCAAAAGAAAGGGCACAATCAGACAATCAAAAATGTATGTAAAGAGTTGTTGAGAATTAAGGAAACAGCTTGATGTATCTTCAGCTTTCTAACTGGAAGTTATTTTCCAATTAGAAGATGATCCACAATGAAATTGTTGAAATTGTCATTGTAAAAGAAAAATTTATCTTTTTCCATGATTTTTAAGAAATCTGTTTCAGTGTATTCCTACTCTAGGGCCTCTGTGTAGACCCATATTTCTAATAAATATTCCATGATTGAATTAAATAACTAATAATGTATATGTTTGTATTGATACTTCAACCACATTTGTATAAAATTGGAAAAAATGAAGCATATAATAACATCTTCTAATGTAACATTTATGGGGAAAAACCCAGGTCCCTCTATCCTTTGGGGTATATTCCTCCCCCCCCCAATACCCCTTGGTTTTTACCCCCCCCCCTTTAGCAGTTTGGTGAAATGGCACCACTGAAGTTGAATGAAATCAACTTGGTAATTGTATGGCAAGATTACGATACATATGAGCTCTACTTAGAAATTAGAAATGGATTGTGAAACAAGATAATTGTACTGGAATGTAATAAACTGTGATATTTTCATGATTATATAAAAGCAATTTAGCCATTTATTTCAATCATTGAGAGAAAAACCAATAAGATGCTCATATCATCTTCTCAAATCTTAATACATTAACAATACACTACCGGTAATTCACGTGTAAATAATACTGATGTGGTCGATTTCAATGAACATTAAATGAAATGTTTGTTTTCTTCTAAATGTCTATACTTGAGCATTCTGTTAATTTCGAACAGAGATCACTTTTACGGAGTTTTCTAAGATGATGCAGCAATCACTGAGGAATATCCAACACATAACTCAATAATCCAGGAGAGAGTCATCTAAAATTAAAGCTATTAGTGCAATATTGCTAAATTATTAGTGTTTTTCAATAAATTATTAATCCTATAAATGTCTCTTAATTAAATGATAAGTTATGGAGTTCCAAATATTATAATATTTTTCGCATTCCCAATTTTCTTTTTTTTTATATTTGAATCGCTTCATTTGGGTCACTCGTTGTTTAGTCGAATATAGTATTTAATAGTATTATTCAGGTATATCTATCACATAAATCTCTCTCAGCAGCTACTATATAAACGCTTGAAATAGGTTGCTAGGGAACGATAATGATAAGAATATGTGATGAATAATCTATCCTGTTCTAGGCGAGCAATATTTCTGTATCACAGATATCCAAAAACTTCAACACTAAAATGTGAATATCTTTGAAACGGTTTGATATATTTATGAGCGATTTCCACCATTCATTGTCTCTTGAAATTCTTTATTATTCGAATCTTGTATTTTCCCATAGAAAATTTTTGATTCAATGTGGCGGAACGAAGATGGCAGACCAAAATTATTTTGAAGCTACCTATAGAATTTTTTTCAATTTGAATAGAATCCCAGTGGAGCCCACTGTTATATTATCTTTGGAAAAGGAACATTAAGCTGTTTTCCTATTAATATTACGCTGTAGGCCTACGTGAATCCATAGGACTTCTTCATAGGTTTCTCCGTATGGTTAAATGATTCAGAATCAATAATACCAACGACATAGCAACTGCCATCACAATTTGTATCATTAATATTATGCGTATGCTACTGAAGGATAATAGTCAGGCAGACACACAGGAGCAAGTTATTTTGTCTCATGAAGTACTTTCAATGTTACTTTTATATCCTGGAAAAGGACGAAGAAGTGAGTAAAATATTTTGTTGTTCAACGAACTTGACCTGTAAAAAGGTTCGAAGAGTGCGTGTTCAAAATTTGAAGCTGATCGATCAACTCTTTCTAAAGTTATTGTAGTGCATTCAAACAAACAAGCAAACCCACAGACTGGCAACAACTTTGAACTTGAGTAAAAAGTAAGAACTTGCTAACGCTCGTTCAACAAATATTATTGAGAGAACAACGGGCGGTATTATCAAGTTGGGAGCACATAACTTGAAGGAGTAAAATTATTTCAGTATAGGGGATTGTGTATTTCACAAGAGAGTGTGGTTCTGAGGGATATAGGCCTATAGTGAGAATGTGAAGAAGTGAGGATTTAATTGAATTGCAGTTTTAGTTTTTTTTGCACGGCCGGCCCTCTCTCACATTCAACCATTAACCCTCCAGTACGATGCTACATCAACTATATTATACAATCCTACTCGGTGGAATGGGGGAATTCACAATATTACAAGCAAGAGTTGATAGTAATGAATATTATTGACACAAAGAAATTTACAAATCTAGGCATGGGAAAGTCAAATTCAAGATAGGTTGTAGATAATTATGTCTGAAGCATTGTATGAAATAATAACAAAACCCTGAGGGGTTTTGAAGAAAGGAGAGCATTAGCACACAACCGGGTAAGAGAGAGAGAGAAAGAGAGAGAGAGAGAGAATGAGAGAGGAAGCAATAGAACTAAATGAGGTTGAGATAAGAGACAATGTCACGCAGGAGTATTGTCCACACTTCTACAGTCACACTAAGTTCTAAAAAGAATATTTCAAAGAAAGTACAGTCTTCGCCAAAATTGAAACCAGTTTACTTCCAAGCTATTCTGTCAGCTTAACTCACATAAGCGTCAAAAGCTGATAGCGACAACCAGAGACTGTTTTCCAGGTAGAGAAATTAGTCACGGACTCGCCCCGCCAAAACAAGACACTTCTTTTTCAGCACAAGAACGACAAAAGTTGCCACCGCCAAAACAAGACTGATTTTCAGTGCTAGGATGGATGTGTCTGACTTTGACGGTGGTGTATCCTGACATCGCCCCTCTTTCACAACTTGTAGCATTGTATTTAAATCTCCAATACTAACAAGTTGTGCTCTCTCAATATAAAACTCTTTCCTAGATATAAAATTCGATTTCTCACTATTACTGATAAATGCTGAATTCAATCCATCCTGAAAATCTCTGTTTTCTTATACTAGTTCTGGAAAAATACTTTTGATTATTTCTACTGTTGTATTTAAATTTTCCAAGCTTACCAATGTTGCTTTTTCAATGTTAAACTCTTTCCTTGATATAAAATTCGATTTCTCGCTATTACTGATAAATGCTGAATTCAATCTATCCTGAAAATCTCTGTTTTCTCCCCTTTTCATATACTAGTTCTGGAAAAATACTTTTGATTGTTTCTACTGTTGTATTTAAATTTTCCAAGCTTACCAATGTTGCTTTCTCAATGTTAAACTCTTTCCTTGATATAAAATTTGATTTCTCATTATCAAACAAATCTCTTACAGCTGCTTTAAAGTTTAACTGAATATTTTTAATTTCCTTTTCTAGCAGATCTATTTTAGAACTACTTGTATTAATTTATTATATTAGTTCTATACTGATTAACAGAATTCCTGTTATCAAGCATTTGTCCAAACTTATCAATACCCATTATTATAATCTTGCTTATATTATATATCCGAACTCACGTAGTTCCTCAACAATACCAGCAATCTCGACTTGATGACTATCATGACCTGTCTGTTGTGATCTCATCAACAAGTCTAACCTTGAAATAAGCTCATTCACATCATCCCAATAAATATAAGTACGGTTTGGATTCATGTTCTTAATAAAAGTTAAACCTTCACCTTTCTTTAATCGCGAACTTTGTCGTTGCAGTGTAGGAAACAGTAGTCTTTGAATTAATTTTGATTCCATACCATTTACACGTTTAAAATTCCCGCTAGAGGTAAGATGTGCGTCTGTAAACAATAATAGTCTTTTATATTTCTTGAAATCATTAGTTTTAATAAGGTTAATATCTGGTTCACTTTTAAATAGTAATTCTAGCAAACCTTGACTCAATTTAATTTTAAGCTGTACTGATTCTCCAATAACTAAATAATCATTATTGAATATTAATGGTATCTTTCTACCCATATAGTAAGAACTTGTATACTTATCAAATTGTATTCCATATATTACTGATTTACGTTTCAAATTATGAAACTCGCTAATATACTTATCTAACATGATGCTTAATGGTGTTAATTTATGAGTAAAGCTAGTCTCATCGTACACTATTCTACTATCTCCCGCCCCATTATTCGATTCCTCTCCCTCATCTTGCTCAAACCTCTCTTGTTTCATACGAAATGAACTATGTCTCCCACCTTCTTCTTCTTCATCTTCCTCTTCATCTTCCTCTTCCTCTTATCCTCCCTCATCTGATGAGATTTCATATACATTCTCATCATCGCTGATTCCATATTCTCGATTTTTATCCTCTTCAAATTGTCTCTGTATTTCCAAATTAGATTGTTTGATCTGTTCTAACGGTGATATTATTGGCTCGTATTTTTTCTTCAAGTTAACTGCAGTCTCTGATTGTGATCCTTTCAGATTATTATATTTTTTGATTATTGAATTTCTCAAACTTCGTAACTGATTTTCCAATCGATTATCAGCATTCAAATTACTCCTGATTATATTATCATTAGCTAATTGACTTAACCTATCTCTATTTCTCCTTCCTTGACTCTTAGTTTTTCTATTTGGTTTCACATGTATATGTTTTCTATCACCCATTTTAAACATTACCTTATGAAGGTTTGTTATTAACTGAAGCCTATCAATGATAGTGTTAACTTAATTAGAATAATTTCTATTTGTTAAAAATTTGTTATAAAAACATTTAAATTCTCTCTATATTTTCCATTATGTTTCTTACAGTCTGTAAATATAGAAACAAAATAATGACTTCCCTTAGTCCATACCTCTGTACACATGTTTTTAAATTTATTATAATCCATATCAGCATTAACAAAATCACGATAAACTAGTTTTAGATTTGAAGGATCCATTTTGAAAATCATCAGAATATTAGCATTATCTCTCAGTAAATGCTCCGGTATGCAAGCATAACTTTGAATAAGATGAAGCGTATTCACTCCATTATGTCTTCCCATTGAAAAATAGCTTTTTATTATTGGTAGGTTACTTGTTTGAAGATCATCAAATATAACTAAGCTATCTTTTGCTATTTTGGTTGAATGTGGAATATTAATCGTATCACTTGATTTAATAAACTCAACTCTACTTAATTTAGAAAATACTTTATCCAGAAATATGCATTTATCCTGTTTCAAACTTCTACTGAATAGATATAGATGACTGAAACTAAGTCCATCAGTATTAAAAATTAAATTCAATACTAGATTCGATTTTCCACATCCTGATGGGCCTACAATTAATGCTCTAACATTGCTAGGAAATAAACTTCCATGTTTATTTTTATTTTCCTGTTCAGTGGAACAAGAACTAATAACCAATTCATCAAAGTCGACAATAGCTAATCCATTTTTATTTTTTTTTGGAATATCTTTCTCTTCTACCATAATATTCTATGTTTTTAGTATGAAGACTTCCTTACTACTGTTCAATCAATTATATGTGTACATACTTAATCAGACTAAACTAGCTTCATATATTATTCTAACTTACACATACCTTTACAACTAGAGTAGCTTGGTTTAATTCAATAAATCAACATAGAATGAGAAACATTACATTCATTAAATATGGTATGCGATAATTAAAAATTTGTACAATATCGTCTTTATTTTTCAAACTTTTGTCAATAGTTATGGTAATTTTGCATTTATTTATTCGTAACTTACAACTAATACATTTATTCCTTAAACCTCTACAAGTATTACTACTATTATTACAATTAATTTTCACATTCAAAGCTTTAGTATTTAATAGTTTTATTCTCTCCTCAATTAACAAGTTCATCATGATTTCTGTAAAAAAGTTTAAGTTATAGTTTGTACAACATTGCTGATTCGCCACACATTTTCATAATTTCAAATGTAAATCTTACACTATCAATGTTTTTATCTGTTAACCTATCATCAATAATACATTTGAATATTCAACCAACCTGATGAATTACAATAGCAAAATTCAGGAATTTCCTTTAATTCACATCTTCGATGTCTATCAGCTATATTCCTATTTTTAATATAACATACGCTTATATGTTCTGACTTCTGTTCTTCACTTTTACCAGGTTTTATAAATGTTAAATATTCCTCAAATGTTAGTCCTTCTCTTCCGAAATTATTCAATTCTAATATTGTTTTGTCAATAAGTTTGAAATAACAACATCTATATTTTTTATCGATTTTATTCGAAAAATGGTTCTTATCAAATGAAATTGAATCCATCTCCAATCTGAAATTAAACATAATTTGCTATCAATCTTGTTCTAGCCCACTCTCATCTGAACAATTAGATAAAAAATTCCAGATAAGTTCATTTAATTGTTCTTTTGTTAAATGTTTATTTTTTTCTGTTATACATTTTTTAATTTTATCGATAGACTCTTTAAGATGTGCACAATCACATCTCCATGAATCTGGCCAATCTTCCCCCCCTGTAAGCATCATATGTTGTACCGTATAAATCACAAACTAAAATATGATTATAGTTATCACTATGCCAAACTCCTAATTTTCCATAGTCTCTCACAAATGTTAGATATTTCATATTTGTCTATCCTTTTTCTGCTAACTGGTTCAATAATTGCTGATGTGTCTCCAATAGTTCAGTTAGTTCACAACGATAACTTTGTATTCTCGGCATTTTTTCTAAAGAAACAGAATCATATTTACGTAATTCATTAAAATGTCTATTTATAATATATACTGAGCTTATATATTCATCAAATGATTCCGTTCGACAGGTCATATCTGAAAACATATTAAACTATAAGTTGGAATGATCAGCGTATATAATCAATTGTAGAATATTTACTTAGTTAGTAATTGACTCTTATCTATCCAGGACAGTTCACTAAAACCGAGCCACTTTACGAGATAATGCTTTCCAACTTTTTTTAATATTCTCTCTACAAGATAAAATTGCATTTCATCTTAAGTTAACTCTGATTTCTTTAATTCTTGTTCATAAAATTTACCTAAGTTTTTTTCATTATTTAAATCTTCCAATTCATAAGTAGGTGGAATGCTTGCATGAACTGATATAACTTTATAGAGCTCTGGTCTCCAATGAATTGTATAAGATTTATCGAATATAGCTCTTTGTTTACTAATTCTCACTATATCATTGATTTTGAAGCGTGGTTTGATTATCTTTTTACCCTTTAAAGCTTTCAATTTATGTTTATTCAACTTGTTAAGAATTTGACGTTCATGTTTCTTTCTTACCTGAGAAGGCTTTAACTTTATAACGGAATGTACTGTATTATTATAATCTTTAACAATTTTATCTAACGAGTCAATCCATCTTAATGATCCAGTTATAGTAAAGTTTTTGTATAATTTAGACTTAATAGTTCTATTTAAACGTTCTACTAATGCAGCTTTTATATGCAAATAAACATGATAGTGATTAATTTAATTTTTTTTGGAGAGTTCAGAAACCTTTGCATTAAAAAACTCCTTCCCCATATCTGTCTGAAAATTTTTTAATTTAGGATTATTTTTAAAAATTAATTCCAATGCTTTCCTCTTCAGCACTCTTCGTTTTTAATTTTATTGCATAAACAAATTTAGTAAATGCATTCACAGCAGAAACAGAATACTTATAATTATCATTAAATTTGTGTAAAGGAATCATTTCTACAATATCTGCCTGAATAATATCATTAATACTCTTTATTTCATAACTTCTTCTCTGAAAGTTCTGACGTGCAAGTCCGTGTAATTCATCTGCTAATTTACTTAGTATATGTGAGCTCATTACAATCTAATTACAAAGCTGAATATAAACTAGCTTATACCATATACTAGATTTTATTTTTAACAAGGTTACAAATAAGTTTATTTCAGTTAAGGTCGACTACGCTAAATCAGGTTCGCTTTAATGTTTATGAACTCACTCTCACTTTGATACCATGCACTTCCTTCTAGCAAGGTTACATAACTAACTGGTTTTCCTTGTTTTGAAAGTAGACTAGTCCTAACTGTCTGTATCCGGACCTACCTCAATACTTGAACCATCTGATTCATACTGATCCATCAAATTCTTGATATCTTTATGACCCCAAGATTTACTTTCAATAAAATTTGAAGATATAATAAATCTTTTATCATCGAAAGGACTTAAACTGATTCTTGACTGTTTTATTTGATAAATATCATGCTTAATTGATCTAATATTATTAGAAGTTTCATATTGAATCTTTCTATTGAACAAGCAATCCTTATAAATATCAAAATTCAATTTCTGTGCTATGGTTATTCGAGAGACTCCCTTAGCCAAACATTTCTGTTTCATACTTAATACTCCATCTTTGTCTATGCTATCTATATATTAAAAACTGTATAATTTAGATTTTAATCCAACAAAAGAGATTAAAATTCGAGAAGATAGTTCATCCTTAAATTTACCAGGTTGCTTCTTATTTTGAGTAGAATAACAAAAATGTGAAGTAGGATATTCAGAAGTATCGAATAAATATGAGTTTAACTTTATATCAGCATATATGTCTGGTGTGGAAATTTGATAGAGGAAACTGTCAGTATCCGACATTAGTAATCGTATTTTATCATAATTATACATTTTAAGCATTGATTTATAATGAAACTCATACATATTCAGTTTACTTAATTCTAAAACAGTGAAACCAGCATAAATAGGTTTATTAAGTACTATATTCTTTTTTCTAGATTCAATCGCAATTACATTCTCATCAAAAATCATCCATCTCTTAACAAATGGTTTACATGCAAGTTTTTCCAATTTTTTTTCGTCAGTAACTAATTGAATATCTAACTGTTTACATTGATTTTGAAATAGTTTTCCAAAAAGATGATTATTCATTGCCTTATAAAGTGATGAGTCAAAACTATTTGTTGATTCTTGTCTTAGTTTTGTGTTAAAGTCGATATAATCTTTTAGCCATGCTCTCTGCCTAAATTTTATGATTTTATGTATTTTTTCTAGCTTCATACCAAGTTATAAGTATAATTTTAAGTTACGATAATGTAAAACATAGTTTTTACGATCATAAAAATGAGCTAAAAGTTTACAATTTCTATGTCTAAATACTTCAGATTCAGTACTCGACTGGTCTGTTCTTTCTCTCGCATAACACATAGTCTCGTTACTATCTACTAGAAAGGAAGCTCCCACATTAACACTGCTACATACTGGAAAGGAAGCTCCTATTGTATCTACCGGATACGAAGCTGCGCGTTCCACATTTTCTCTAAGCTTGTAGCTTATCTCAAAATCTTTTGTTTTCTGCTGATAACGTGAAAATAAATCGATTGGAGCTTCATCTCTAACTGGTGCAAGAGGATAAGGATCATGAGCATTGTGTAGATGTTCTGGATATGATGAATCACACTGTATAGCATACCCATATTCTGAATCATATGATATTGTTCTAACATCAAAATTTTCAATTTCCTCATCACTTAAAAAATTAAAATCATTAAAAGGAAGATTCTGACGCATTGCCCAGCCATAAAGGTTGTTAGCGTCAATATATAGAAGGTAATTAGAGGGTAATTTATCATTATAAAGATGTGACATATACTTGTTATTAGCGAGTGCATCTTTTCACAATGAGCGATAACCCACCTCTTATGTTATCCTCAAAAAATAAATGCTGATCAATATCAGTGAGTAATTCTAATTCGACTTTTGTTTTTTTCTGTGCTGCAAACCATGAATAATGTGCAAGACTTAAAAAATGACAAATATCGAGATCATAATGTTTATAGAAAATCTCTCTTGCATTTTCAAAAACATTGCAGAGTAATAAGACATCACTTATCAAATAGGTATCATGGAACTCGCCTAGATTTTTCATAGAGAATATTTGCCATACTCTACTTGCATGTTCATAATCTGTTTCATCTACATGTTTCCCAGTTAAACTATTATAAAATTCATCTTTGGATGGGAGTGAAGTCTCTGCAAATTTTTCTACACAGTCTATGTACTCATAAGGATAACACCCCTTTTTTAAAAAGCATTCCCGCTGATTTTTTTCGCTGAATATAGTACACATTCGTTCAAACCTAACTTCATAGTTTGTATCAATTGATGCTAGATTCTTCACAAGATTATCTAATGATGCACTCAAAAAATTAAATGAATCCAAAAACTTGATATGACCTACCTTTATTGATAGAAATTTCTCAGATGATCGAGCAATACACTTCATTTTGTTCGTATTTTTAGATAATGCTTTTATTAAATAATGACAGTCATGATTTTTCATATTATGAAAATAGCATGGGATGTATTTCGGAATACGACATAGTAAATTGCATCTTTCATGTGCATAACCATAAATTTTTGATGTAAAATGATCGTGATGTAGATGTTTCACATCTGTCTCACAAAACTCAGCATCACAAATTACACAATTTTTTATTTGCTGAAGCCTGCTTTGTTCTTCTTGACTTATATCCTCCATCGGTAATCTAATAATCAGATCTTTATACAATTCTTCACCTATTTCTACGATTTCATTGATAAATCTCTCAATAATTGGTTCACCAACATAAGTAGCTCTATATAAAAATGGACCTTTATAGATTTCACCATCATAGTTTAAAACTACGAAAGAATAAGAACATGGTAGATGTTTACTGGTTTTTTTAGTGAACGAATAATTCACATGCTCATCATCATCATCATCATCACTGCTATTATCAATTGGAAGAATGAACTATTTGAAATCTGCATATATTCTATACTTAAATCGAAGCATAAAACTATAATCTCTAAACTTAATGATTGAATTATAACTATTCGGTTTTGGAAGTGACGTTTTCTGTTCACCATACTTAGAACAAGTAATTATATGCGATTTTAAATTTGCTTTTCCATCTACATTTTTATTCTTATCACTTGTAAACCGATGAAAACAAAACTGACATACATGAACAGATTTATGATTTGAACTTAATGAGGATAATAGGTGAGAAAGCCCATTTTTAATCTTTGTTGTATTAATTAATGTGAAATGCGAATTATTCACATCACTTTTATTAATTAGTAAAAGTAATGAGATATTATGTTTACGTTCCTTATATATCGAAATTCTCTATGGATAAAACTTTTTAGTTGTCATACAATAAGCAATCACACTCACTGATATAATTATCTTTATTTAACATTTCAAATTTTTTAATACCATGTACATTGATAGGAAATTTTATACCATCAATGTTCAAAGTATGCTCAAATTGTTGTAGGTTATTAACAGTTAATCTACACTCACCATAGTGTAAATAAGCTAAAATACACCAAAGAAAGCATTCAAAATCTGAATTCTCAATATTAATGATTGCTCTTTTTTGTAAAATCTCCTTTGGTGTTTTTATATAACTCGAATTTGAGCCATAAATTAGATTATATCTCATCAAGTTGATGTCAAGATATTCTATTTTTGAAATACACCATTCAGAACCTTCTGAAATATATTTATCTAGAGAGTTATATATTTTATTACAACAAAAAATGTATTGATTGTCTAACTCATCAATATTCTTGTTAATATTAATAATATTTTGTGATGTACTGTGGAAAGTAACACCAGCTTTTACTTGATGTTCTCCATCATCATTTAATGTTAAAAGTTTGATCAGATCGACTTTAATAGCAAAATACCATCTTATACACCCAAAAAACCTTGCAGATTCATTGAGTAAAATATTAAAAATTCTATCTTTCAATTGATTTGAAAATTAGACTTACATCTACTTCATTATTTCTAAAGCTTATTCTATATCTAATAATATTGCTATTGATAGCAGTGACCCGCTTAACTTTAAAGTCAATCATTTCAACACTCACCCTTTGAGATTGTTGTGTTAATGAAGACGTGATAACACGCGCGCGCCAGATGTTTGTTAATACTAAAGCACTGTTTCTCGGAGCTGAGTTGATTCTCTCTTGGAGTCAAGTAGTTTCTCTCTTGGAGTCGAGTAGATTCTCTCTCGCTAAGTCAAAACTCTCTTCAATTCTCTCCGACTCGCGCTAACTGCAATGATGATGACGGGAGGGGAAGTCTTGTTATCAGCTTACTGAATCAGGCGACTGCTTCGTTACAGTATCGTGTATACGATGTGATTGTTACTGTTTCTCAATGTCTTACTGCAAATATGAATTTGAAAATAGTTGAAATTACTGAAGCTATAGTTGAATAAGAAATAGAGTAAGTATTCATGTATGATGTAAGACTTGTCAATGAATTCAAAGCTATACGATGTTCTAAACAGTTGTTAAACTATCAAGTCCAATGAATAAATGAGAAATCGGGTTGCATACGATTGATTCTATTCATATGTTATTGTAAATGGGAAGAGAATAAATTTTCCCACATTTCTGGTTAGCTGGTGCACAATCATATGTAGCAAAACATTGTATATTTGCGTGAACACTAAGTACTGCATTTGAATACTCAATTATAAAGGCAAGATTTGTAAAGACACAGGAGATAGTTACATATTACATCTATTGGATCAGAAAAGATGAAGAAATAAGCATATTCCTCCCATGAAGATATTCAAGCTGATTGAATATAAACTTAGATTTAATTAATAGATCAAAATTAAAAACTAAAAGCAAAACATTGTCCAATAAACAGAGTGATAAAAGGAAGGAGATATTGGTAATGGTTACCGACCTTAATAGACTATTCCTAAAGTCTAGAAAGGATATATTAAACATTAGACTCTTAACAATTTGAGAACAGTTAAATTTATTCACAGAAAAGATAGTCACAACTATATAATCAAATGTATCAAAATTTATTGATTTGGCTTAATGTCTGTGTTGATATGTCACATTATTTTGTTTTCATATGTTTGAGTACAGTTGAATTTATTAACAGAAAAAAGATAGTTACATCTACATAGACAATTGTATCAAAATTTCTCGATTTAACTTAACCTCTGTGTTGATATGTCACATCTGTTTCATACATAATGGTGATAAGAAACAGAAATTTTACAAGTGGAGGACCGCGGGTGAACAAAAGAAAAGAGCTGTGTGATTACAAACGAAAACTTACTTGAAAAACTGAAGAAAAATGCAGTAGAAACCGGGGCTTCAAGGCAGCAATGATGTTGGAGCCTCGAGCACTTCATGCCAACTGAAACTGGAGGGGGAAGCTGCCTTTTGGCTGCTTCCTTCTACGATGAAGAGGGAGGGGTGGGGGTAAGGAAGGAAATCACAATAACTGTCTTTACCAACCGCCCACCTAAAACTACATCGGAGTTTTATCGAGGGAAATGTAATTGTTTATTTGAGATTTAGCACATATAAATACGAAGCGGATATCACACATACAATGCACACAAAGAGATTGTTACATATATGATTGTTACACGAAGCGGGGTAGACGATAATAGAAAATTTACAAGGTTCAGAAGGGGCTGCCGAGATTTAGACTACTGGCAAGACTATTATAAGTTTGTTCACAGGTCGGATGAGCTTACCGCCGGCTGTGCGGATTAACTCTACTCTTATTATTTTGTCTTGTCCAGGAAATACTTTCTCAATTTCACCAATAGGCCATAGTATAGGTGCAGTGTTCAAATGTTTTATAAGCACAATTTGTCCAACTTTGATGTTTTCTGTTGGAGTTTTCCACTTATTTCGTTGAATGAGTGTTTGTAGATACTCAGATTTCCATCGTCGCCAGAACGACTGTACTAATTGACGCAGGTGAGTCCAACGTTGCCGATTTGCCGATTTGAGGTGGAGTCATTTAGAGGAAGCTCCACGGCCTGAAGCAGTGGATGACGGCTGGCATACGGAAGACAGGATCGTTTAAGACGTCCGCCCACCCTGAGAGAACCGGATGGATCGATGAATGGCGCTAGAGAGTGTAATTCTCGCGGCGGGTTTTCTCCCTTGTTGAGAAGCTTGAAGGTGTCAATGAAATAGAACTCTTGAGTAAGTTTGACAATACTCAATAGTGCTGCACGACATTCAGCAACAGACAGATGCGGAGAGGTGAGGCGCGCCGGTTGTGCTCTATGGCTGCGAAGATTGTGCCTGTGTGTTTCCTTCAGCTTACAATTTTTTATGAAGCGCAACACAAACACAAATATAAGTGTTGCTTTGTGAAGGTTGGAATATTTTTCAAAGAACTTAAGAGCGTGAGACTTCTCAACGGGGTTCGGTAGAAAGTGGTGTATTCAGTGATGCTCTCTCTCTTCACTGGGATGTTCAGTGTTGTCAGACCACATTCCGGGAAAACTATTATGTCAGCATTCTCTTTGGCAGCTCTTTCGATGATCGTTACAAAATGGTTGGCATTCCTGAGAAACAAATCTTTCGGTTTTTCGAAGCTGTCCCATTCTAAAGACGCGTAGATTCAACTACAGCTGCCACATATTTATCTCGCCCACTGTTCAAATAGCCGCTTACTAGAATTGATGTAGCAAATAGTGTGCAAGCCACTAGGAACAAAAGAAATAATCTTTGGAAGCTGCGTACTATTGATGTCATTTTTTCCATTGAAGAGTTTCGGTTTTCACCTAAAACCACATTCTGAGTTTTGAATGGTAATGCTACTTCATAACGACCTGAAGGCCACCGAGTTGTAGTTTCTGTGTATAGGTTTTCACAATACACATGAGACAGGTCTTCCTCAGCTTTGATAGATATCTCTTTGGTTTCCCAAGACTTTTGAAGCAACTGATTAACTGGTTCTACATAGGTTAGAAGGCTGGTAGCTAAATCTGATTGTGATGTGAGTTCATTAGAATTTATTTTTACAATGATAACATGGCCAAAAACCGTGCTCAAGGCTCCTGGAGAATTTTGATAAAACTTTGTGACTTCGTGATCTTGAGCACATAGAGTATGAAGAAATGAGCCAGCTCCTATGAGCAAATCAATTTTACCTGACACATAGAATTTTTCATCAGCCAATTTCAGACTTGGAAAATGCTTTAAATCTTCAGCGTTCAATGAAACAGAGGGTTGATTACATGTTATGGCCGATAGCACTGTAGCTTTAGTATTCAACTTGAAATTCGGCTGAATCTGTGAAGAGATAGTTAAGTTAACCTCGCCCATTGTACTTGTTGTTTTAGTACCAATGCCAATGAGTTTTTGAGATGAATAAGTAGATTTCAAATTCAATTTATTTACTAGCTCCTTTGTAACAGCGGTTATTTGTGAAGCTGAGTCTAGAATAGCTCGCGCAATATGTGGCTTATTGAAAGAGTCGAAAACAACAACATTAGCGGTGCCAAGTAGACATAGAGATGATTCTGAAATGGATAGACTTGAAGTGTTACACACAAACGTGGCAGGGGTCTTTTCCTTCTGAGCATGCAATAATGTATGGTGGTTAATAGAATTGCATAGTTTACAAGTTTTTTGTGACTTGCACTTAACACGATTATGAGTTCCAAAACATTGAAAACATAGATTTTTTTGTTTGAGGAAATCATACTTTTGATCGACAGACAAATTGACAAATTGCTGGCATGAATAAATACTATGGTCCTCTGATCCACACACAATACACTGAAGCGGTTTTAACTTGACAATTTGATTAGGTTCGACAGTTGAAGAATTATCACTTGCAACTAGTGAAAATCTCTTATCAGATTTATTTTCATTTGAGCGAGTAGACTTAGATTCAATATTTCTTGCGGATTGAAGTGTAGTTGAAGGGTTCACTAACTCATACATACGAGTTTTAGACACTAAAAAGTTCATTAGGTCTTCATATTTAGGAATGACATCAGCTATCTTACTCTCAAACTCAAGTCGAGTTCGTTTATCCAAATGGTTTAAACACAGCGATAACAGAATAAAGTCACTCAAATCGGGAATCTGCTGTGTTTTGAGAGCAGAAATACAAACAGAATGAGTGTCAACAAATGTTCTTAATGACAAATAATCGGGCTTATCTATTTGCTTAAACTCTAGTAACTGATCGATGTAATACGAACATAATCTTCTAGGATTTGAGTATCTGTCACACAACTGAGTGTAGGCGATAAGATAATTTTCATTTGATAGAGACAAATGAGCTATCATTTGAGCGGCTGAGCCTGACACATTGGATTTCAGATAATGAAATTTTTCTATATCTGAAAGTCATCTATTCGTATGAATAATCGCATTGAACATGTTCAAGAACTCGATCCATTGTTCAATATCACCGTTAAAATTGAGCAGCTTTATTTGTGGTAAATTGATGTTAGAACTAGGATTGGTCTGCTGTACGGTTTCAATTGTTGGCTGTTTACAAAATGGAGTGTACCTTCCATAGAGTTCAAGAAACTTCTTGCCCATAACATCATAATTCTCATCAACTGAATCAGTTAATAAAGAAAGTTCTGTGATGTTGTCTTGAATTGATTCGAATGTTAGAAAATCATTTCTTAAATCTAGAATCATACGCTCAGAGGGATTGTTTGATAAGGATTTGATTGCTGACTCTATTTTGATAATGATTCTGTTTCTTTTCATTGTTGAAAGCTTCAACTCCATAGTGGGATCCTTAGCTTTGACTGTAACATTGATATTAGTTTCCTGGGTGGTTGCATTTTGAGTTGTATCATGTAAAATACGCAATTCAGTAAGCGAGGTATCTCCATGGTCTGACATTGTGAGTTGAGGTTGAGATTTCAAAGTTCATGTCAGAACTAACAAGAACAAGTAACCGAGTAACTGTCTAGCTGATAATACAGATACAGTGCACTCAAACCTACTGAATCTGATTTCTGTTAATGAGAGGAAGTGATACTGAAATGGTTGCGAAGTGCATTGCAAACGAGAACGATACACAATGTGCAAGGAATGGAATAAGGAAGGTTGATACAGGCTTTGTTGTGGTCGTCTGCTTGGCTCCGTTGCGTGAGTAGCTCTCTCTCCTTCCTGCACTTGACGTTGATTGATTCATGTGACACTGATTAAACCGAATTTTGCCGATCATTAACGAGGTTCGATAGTTGATCGATTATGAAATGGAAACAAGATCCAAAATGTCCGACTATGGCTTGGGTAGAAACTTTGAAATTCAATAACTTTTGAACCGTGCAATGCATTGAGTTGAAATAAACGGAATTTTCACTTTGAGTTCACACACTACCGAATCACACAGCTCAAAACAACGGGACTTTAACATTTAAAAACATCTTAATAACACAACACGTACAGACACTGACAATGAGCAGAATGTATTTCCAAAAGGCACTGATCTAATCTGGCTCGAATAGGACCAATTATGGTGATTAGAAACAGAAATTTTACAAGTGGAGGACCGCGGGTGAACAAAAGAAAAGAGCTGTGTGATTACAAACGAAAACTTACTTGAAAAACTGAAGAAAAATGCATGAGAAACCGGGGCTTCAAGGCAGCAATGATGTTGGAGCCTCGAGCACTTCATGCCAACTGAAACTGGAGGGGGAAGCTGCCTTTTGGCTGCTTCCTTCCACGATGAAGAGGGAGGGGTGGGGGTAAGGAAGGAAATCACGATAACTGTCTTTACCACATAAGATATAATCAATATTTGTATCAAAATTTCTCAATTTAAAATAAAGCGAGTTTAAATTTAATTTGTAGATTATTCACTCACCTTTCAATTAATGATAGAGTTGATCACTGCTACAGTCCTGCTAGTGATGATGATGATGATGATGTTAACACTTTAAAGTAGTTGCTTCCTTCTTGAAGAATCACTAAAGAGTGAAGATTTTCCTGATCTGAACTTATATTTATACTTTTTCGTTTTGAACAGTAAAAGCGAAAAGTCTGCTAACAACGTTTCACATACATGTTTGAACATGTATAAGAAGATGATGACTGGTTAAGCAACAATGCGTATACTGAATAATGAATCAACACTTCACTTGCATGTTCAAACATGTGTGTGAGATCAATAGTTAGTTCTTACTCTGCTATTTAGTAAAGACTGTATATTTGAATTTATCAAACTCACATTTACCAGTCTTAGTTAGAGCTTTGAGTAGTTCAGACACAAAATGTTATTACAAAATGGATCTGATGAGTGTGAAAATAATAGCATGTCTAAAACCAAAATTTCATATTCAATCAATTTATTAAAAATAATTTGTATTTTCACTGTAATTTTATATTGGTTTGCAATAATTATTCTATTATATGCAAATTATAATAAAGTCTGTAGGTGTGACTTGGCTTCATCAAATTTTACAAAGATACTTCAGTTCAATATATTGCTTCAAACAAATAATAGCAATAGAATGCAAGATAGTGACAATATTGAATCAGATGAATTTTCTAAACACTTGCTAGATATGGAAAAAACAAAGACTAGTACTTTATTTTATTTAAAATCTTGTATTATTTCAGCAATAGGTATCAAGAAAGTATCTACATCATTTGAAAATGAGCTTAATGACTGGTATTCTTCATTGATTGATCCCTATCGAAATATATGTAACTTTTATAATAATTATAATGTAATCAACAATTGTGTAAACCCACAATTTCATGTTATTGATGTTAATATTGATCTACTTTCAAACAAAACAAAACAGTTTTGTATTACAAATTGAAAGATGACTAGCAGATGTTATGAGTAATGAATGTCATTCTTTCAAGTTAGGTAGTTGAATGTAAGTTTCTAGTTTTGATTAGTGTAACAGTGACTGTCTAAGCGATAGTATGGTTAAATTGGATGTAAAGGAAAGGTTAGTTCGCATAGTCATATCAAGTCTAAAAAATTCGAAAAAAGTGGTATTATTGGTAGCGGATTATTATCTAAACTCGGTAGTATTGCATCTAGCGTAATTAATAAAGGGATCGATATTTTACCAGTTGAAATTCATCCATTTTCATACGAGTATTGTGGCCCTGGCACCAAGTTGGAAAAGCGATTAGCAAGAGGTGACCCGGGAATAAATTCATTGGACAGAGCGTGTAAGGTACATGACATAGCCTACAGTCAGTTCAGCGATAACGAAACACGTTCGAAAGCTGATGGTATATTAGCTGATAAAGCTTGGGAAATTTTTAAAGATTCAAGTACACCACTTCCTGAGAAAGCATTAAGTTATTTGGTAAATCTTGCAATGAAGACTAAGAAAGCTATTGGTTCTGGTATTCATCGTATAGGTAGGAGAGGTAGAAAAAGAAAAAGTGGAAGGTATTCAGTGAGAAAACCATCCACCATGAAAAGTGATTTAATTCGTAAAGAGACTATTAAGCAACTCAAAACACATGTAAAAGGAAGAGGATATTATTTAAAGCCATTTCCACAGTATTATGGAGGAGGTAGGTTATTGAACACAGCAAGAACACATATTCCATTCGGTGCGATCGGACTAGTAGGAAAGAAAAAGAAAAGGAGAAAAGTTAAAAGAAAGTATTAGGAAAACACGAAAATGAATTATTTAAAGTTAGATAAAGCATTATCAAACTTTGATTTGCTAATTTTAGCTAAACTATTAAAAATACCATTACGCGGTGTTTATATGTTGAACAAGCTACCGGATAAAGTACTTACTAATGAAATGATAATAGTAAATTTGGATAGAGATAGTGGAGTTGGATCGCATTGGGTAGCCTGTCATAAAATAGCAGATGATGTTTACTATTTTGATCCTATAGGGAATTTACAGCCTCCGAAAATGTTAGTAGATTACTGGTGTAAACAAAAGAATATTAATATCTATTATAATATTGATCAGGTACTATCATATACTTCAAATATATGCGGACATCTATGTCTCTTGTTTCTTTGTAATCAGTTATAAGTGTTGAATGCTGAGAGAAGGATCTATAAAATGGTTGTTATAACATTATCATCAAATACGAGTGAGCTTTATGAAACTTTACCAGAAGTACTTGAACTTTCAAGTGAGACTGAATGGGAGATAGGCTTAATAAATTTGTGGACCTTCAACTCAATACCTAATGTAGAGAAAGGAAAGAATTCTAGTTTCAAATTCGGTGATAATCTAGTGAAACTGGAAACAGGATCATATGAAATTGATACAATCATAGAAGCATTAAAAGAAAAATTAAACATAAGTGATGAATCTAATGATTTAAAAATTATAGGTAATAACAATACATTAAAAACAGAAATATATTCGAGTAAAGCAATTGATTCAAGCCAGCAAGATTCTATTGCACCAATATTAGGTTTTGATAGAGAAATTTCAGTGCCAAATGTTTGGCATTACTCGAAAAATCAAGTATCAATATCAAATATTTCCTCGATTATAGTTTCATGTAATCTAGTGTGTAGTACATATGCTAACGGGAAAGAAACACATAGTTTATATGAATTCCTACCAAAGGTACCACCAGGTTATCTGATCAATGAAACTCCAAATCCAATAATTTATGTGAGCTTATGTACACATAAATTTCAAACCATTAGTGTAAAGATCACTGACCAGAACGGCAGTTTATTAGATTTCAGAGGTGATAGAATAACAGTGAGATTACATATATGTAAAAAACAGTATCAACATGGGTTTTATTGTTTACAATTTGCAAGCATATTCTAAATATAGAAATGTAAATCAGACTGGATGAAAAGGACAAAGTATGAAACCAATTAAATGGGGTGTGCCTAAAAAAAGAAAGAAGTTAATGCATAGATACAATGGTGGAGATTTGATTAGTAAGAGTTCATACTCTGTGCCATTAACATCAAGAAACGCACACATTTTAGAGAGATTAGGATTCCGTGTTAATTATAATTTTGTCAATGGCGGCAATAAGTGAGATACTAGATGTAGAAAGCGATGTACACTACTACAATGATATTACAAATTTTGAGTATCATACACATGGACCATATGCAAATCAAAAACTTGAATGCTCAGATGAAGTGAGAATTCCTATAAATTCTATGGATCTTTATTGTCTTCCATGTTGGTCGTTCCTATTAATTGAAGGTCGAGTTGATTGTAGAAAGGATGTGAAAGATGATAAGTCAGATGCTGTGACTGAGACGTCAGCAACATATAAATTAATAAGTAATGCAATTGGCTATTTGTTTGATGAAATCAGATATGAGCTTGCAGGTACATCTATAGCTGAATCAAGATTGGTTGGTATAACTTCTACAATAAAAGCATTATTGTTGAAAAATTTATTTGATAAGAATATTTTTCATTTAGCAGGATTTGATCATGAAGGATATACATTAACTGATAATAAATTCAGCTTTTGTGTACTACTAAAACTAATTCTTCCTTTTTTCGAGGATTTCAAACATGTAATATTGAATTTAAAACAAGAGCTTGTACTACTTAGATCATCATCAGATATAAATTGTATTGAATCAGCAGATGGTAAGAGAGTTTCAATAACTTCGACTAAGCTAGTATGGAAGATGCCATATATTGAGCTAGAAAATCATAGGAGACTAAAATTCCTGAAAATACTTGATGCAGACAGACCATTAAAATTTGCTTTCAGGAAATGGGAGATTCATGAATACCCAGTTCTTCCTTTAACAAAGGAGCATAGTTGGACAATCAGAACAACCTCCTCAGCAGACATTCCAAAATACGTGATTTTAGCATTTCAAACAAATAGGAAATTAACAATGAAAGCTAATATGGGGAAATTTGATTTTTGTCATCTTCATAATGTTAAACTTCATTTGAACTCACAGTATTATCCCCATGATCATTTTTTGGGTAGTAAAGAGTTAATGTATAAGACGTTTCTTGATTTTGCATTATCGTACTATAATTTACCAGTAAATGCTGAATATGGAAATGCAATTGATTTTGCTAAGTTAAAGGATGAAACACCGATTTTTGTAATAGATTGTTCACATCAATCAGATCATTTGAAGGTATCGACTGATGTTAGAGTAGAAATTGAATTTGAAAAGCCAGTAGCAAATTCGACAACAGCATATTGTATTCTTGTAAGTAATACATTAATGGAATATAAACCACTAACATCGCTTGTAAGAGAAGTGCAATAGGTTTCTAATAGTATGTGTAGGTTTGTCAACTTCACAACAGAGTGCGCGTAAATCAGTAAATAAGTTTAAGTTTGGAGGTTAGTAAGTAGTTGCTCGCAAGACGTGGTGATACACACACCATTGATTCATCGTCAACAGCATTATTCTTGAGGCTACTGCAGAAGATGGGAGAACTAGTTAAGATCAAGGAGGAAGAAGAGGGTGATATTTATGATAGACTTTCAGCTTACTATACCGGTACTAATAGTTCATTTAATGAGATGCATCATTCTAAACCAGTTTCTAAACAAGAACGACAAACATATTCTCGTGCTGTTCAGTGTAATTTAGATAGTGAAGACACTTCGCAAACAGAGACGGAAAGCGAATTGATTGAAGAAGATGACGTGCTTAATAATGAAGCTGAAAAGGAGAATGCAGTATTGAAAGAAACAGGTGAGTCAGATATTTCAAGTTTCTATGTGGTCGAATTTCATGGATTTAAAAATTATTTGGATAATTCATTTATTCTAAAAGAATTTGCGCTTATTGATACACGTCAAACATATGTTTTATATCATTTCAAACCACCATTTCCTAAATCAGAACTTCCATGGAAATCATATCGTGATGTATCTTGGCTGCAATTTTATCATCATAAGATAAAATGGGAGATGGGAGATACTGAATACTCAGATAATATTATCAAAAGTTGTCTACAAAACTATCAGAAAGTTTATACTAAGGGTAGAGAGAAGATGGAATTTTTAAAGAAATTTCATTCTAATGTCGAAATGATACCAGATAATTTTGAAAGACCGGATTATAAAGAAATTGAAAGTAGTTGGTGTAATGAGATTTGTAAAAGAAATAGATCGGTTGTGAATGGACGTTGTGCGCTTTTCAGCGCAAATCATTATCTTTCAGAATTGCTAATAAAGTCAGAAGTAATGTGGAAACAACATGTGGATTATATGTGTGAGAGCGAGAGGATGAGATCTATGAAAAGTTGTCCTTTTTATAATAGTGAGAAAAAAAGAAAGTATGCAAGACAGGGTTTTTTCTACAATGGTAGTAAAGTAATTTGTGTTTATTGTGGATATGAACTGTTTATGCATAGAGCCAGAATATGTAATCTTCATAGCGGTATAAATTCAGTAAATTTTTCAGTCTCGGTTCCACTGGTATAAATAGAGCTGGAAATAATAGGATGATTCAGTGTGCTATTGAACATCGGTCAGGATGAATCCGGCAAATTGGTTAGCAGCTGAAGATAATTTAGAAAGTAAACTTCGCGAACATTCAGATTGGTTTGATGTATGTGAAAATTCAATCAGTAAAGCTAAAAAAGAAAATCGAGATACAACGTTATTAGGGGAATTACTATCAGTTTTTTTTATCAACAGTGAATATTAATGACATTAACAAGTATTTATGTTATTATAGACCGTTTAAATTAAATGAGAATGAACTATTAAAATTAGAAAATGCGGTATTAAATAATATTACGCCATCTATAAACAATGATGAAGTTCATTGACTGTTCACAAACATGTTTGAGCAGGTCTTCGTAGTGTACGTAGTGGGGGAAGAGTATCAAGGGAATGAAGTCAGTAACTTGAAATTGTTATTCATTCTACATTCAACATCGTACGTGTATGAATGTGTTTTCAATCATGCAGGACACTCTATCTTTTGATTTGACAAAATTCAACCAAACATCATACGAGGATATTCCAATTGTTCAAATATATGATTTGAAACCTGATTTCAAATATCCGATACAAAAAGCGAGATTAGCACGAACAAAGTGTGGAGTTAGAATTGTAATGAGACTATATGAAATTAACAAGAAGAGCGGCGCGTATTCGTTTTATGATGTTTATCTACCTGAGAAGTATTTATCAACATTGAATGCAGCAACTTTGGATGATTTTAACAGTAGAAAGTATGTAATGAAATGTGAACATAGAGAGGATAAACCATCTTTAATTCACTTGGAAATGAAATAGTAAGAACTCAAAACTAACTTAAACTGGATTGATTTTTTTACTTAGAATTGATCAAACACAGTGATGTAGGTCTGTCTCATAGTTAAATGTTAACAATTGATATTTCTATATTAGTCTAGATATTTAGTAAATATTTAGTCTACTATAGGTAAACTATCAATATTTAGCTAGAGATGGAGATGAAGCACTTTAAAACTTCAACGCCTGTGCTTTTTAGTGCATGGATAAAGTGAATATTCGAATTTAATTATATACTATCAAATTATATTCATATTCATTTTCATCCTACCGTCAGGTGGAAAGAAAAGCATATATAAAAGAAAGTAAGCTGTATTTTACTCGGTCTTTACTCAAAAAAAAAACTGATCTAACAACTACATCAATGATAGTAAAACGGTTGTATGTAGTAACAGAAGCAACAAAGATTTAATAAGTAGAGCTGAAATGCTGCTGCTGCTGCTGCTCTCTAATTTCTGATCTAACTCAGTGATGTAGGTCTGTCTCATAGTTAAATGTTAACAATTGATATTCCTATATTAGTCTAGATATTTAGTAAATATTTAGTCTACTATAGATAATCTATCAATATTTAGCTAGAGATGGAGATGAAGCACTTTAAAACTTCAATGCCTGCGCTTTTTACTGCATGGATAAAGTGAATATTCGAATTTAATTATATAGACTACTATCAAATTATATTCATTTTCATCCTACAGTCAGGTGGAAAGAGAAGCATATATAAAAGAAAGTAAGCTGTATTTTACTCAGTCTTTGCTGAGTTCAGCCAGTGTTAACTACAAAAGGTGTTAGTGCATACATAACCTATAAATTATGAGTCAATGCTTTAGTTATTCAAAGTTCAAAAAGCTATCAAGGCTTCTAATGGGTATAACATTTGATGAATTTAATGAACTGGCAAATAGTGTAAGATATTCAAAGTACTGTTGTTATGACAATAACTGATGTTAATGAGCTCTGGGAAGCATTATTCGATCTAGCTGAGCGTAAGTGTATGAAAAAGTAAAAAACATTAAAGCTTAAAGGTGGGCGGCGGCGGGCGGCGGCATAGGGGTTGACGGGGGGGACTTGTTTGGAAGGAGGATCTTGCAAGTGTCCACTTATTTTTTTAAAATAAGTACTTGAACAAAAATGGTGGTCTTCAGTAGGAGGAGGAGATTTGGTTTAGGCTGGGGGGGTCCGCGAAGTGTGGGGGATTGCTTGGAGGGGGATCCTGCAATTGGTATGCCCATAAATTTGTTTTTTTTCAAATAAATACTTGAAATAAAATGGCGGTTTTAGTATCGGTGGGAGAACTGGTCCAGGCGAGGGGTTAGAAAATGGAGTTCTCCCACGCGGAGCGCGGGGGGATTTGGGGCGGGGTTTAGAGCCCCCCTGGGGGATTAGGCTCCACCCCCTAATTAAAATACTGCTCTGTGATTGGTGCGTTCAAACAGCAATACCTTACTACTACTCTTTTCTGTTGATGTATGATTTACTCTTTTCTGAATGATTTATCGTTTCTATGATTTGGTTTTTACTTGATATATTTTCTTAATTTTTTACGCTTAGACATAATATTTCGTTTGAATTTTCAACTTTCTTTTTCTACGATTAAGCGCTGAAGGGGAGGGGATCTTAGAGAATGGACGTCTTAAAGTTCAAACTTCACCGTTTCATTTGAAAACATTACAGTAGTACCTGAACTTTTGCATATTTCATCACTTTTCTTGCTCAATATTATTGTAGAACTCATCAGTTAAATATGATTCCTCTTATTTCTCTTCCTTTTCCTCTATCTCTCTCTTCTTTGGTGGAGAGTTAGTGGGGAGGATACATCAAATATTCTTTCCGAGGAATGGACATTGATATGTCCAAAGCTCTGCCAATTTATGTCGATACATAACATTATCATCCATTTTATCTATAGTTATTACAAATTGCTTTTTTTCATATCATATACAGCTTAATAATTATTCTCTTAATTTATATTTTGTAAATTCATCTATAATTTTGCTGTGTTGTAAGCTATGGTATATAAGTATATAAGCCAGTATACTGTAATCTACATGAATAAAGTACTCAATCAATCAATCAATTCTCTCTCTCTCTCTCTCTCTCTCTCTCTCTCTCTCTCTCTCTCTCTCTCTCTCTCTCTCTTATCTAATCTAATCTAATCTAATCTCTGTTATAACCAGTGAGTATAGAATGTATATTCTATACTCACTGCTTATAACATTCGCTCAAAATAAAGAAGTGCTGGACATTTCTTTCTCTCTCATTGTTAGTCTAGAATTTCTGGTTGCAGCTGTAAAACTAATGAGTCCAAATAAACAGTAGATGTAGTAGTAAACAGTTAGTATACAAAATAACAGTAGATGTCATAGAAACCTGAAAATGATAACTCAAATTTCTGTTCCTCCATCTCAATTCTATTTGATTAAGATGAAAAACATTATTTCAACAAAGACATTCATAAGGATACAACTCCATGATCATGTATTATATTATAGTAGAGCTATAAATAATGTATCTCCCATTGAACCATTCCATTTCAATTAATAAAAATACTGCACTAATAATATAAAAATAGAAATTGGGGAAGCCCATAGTTATTGAGGTAAGAGAGGAATCACACTCGAGAAAGAGCGAAAGAGAGAGCGTATGTCTTTTTGATATCATCAGCATAAAAACGGCAATCATAAGCCTTCGAAACTTAATGTTTTCGCGGAAAAAAGTAGCTCGAAATCATAATATTGAGCTGACTTTGCTTGCATCCTATTTTGAGAATGAATGACTACAATATTAATGTCATTTAGAATTATATAATTCAATTGATTTAATTTAAATATGAAATAATATAAT
Organism: Nilaparvata lugens; assembly: GCF_014356525.2. Lineage (NCBI taxonomy): Eukaryota > Metazoa > Arthropoda > Insecta > Hemiptera > Delphacidae > Nilaparvata > Nilaparvata lugens. Next base: position 6,768,935 of record NC_052519.1, read on the forward strand.
AATTGTCATTATTTATAATAATCGTAATTATCTATATTAATGGCCATTATTTTATGATAATTGTCAATCATATATAGTTCAGGAAGTTATTCCCATACAACGCCAGAGAAGTAGGGAATCTTCACTAGTAAAAGTGTACGTTTCCATATTTCAAGAAAAATGTTTTGCCCTTGATAATAGAGAGTTGAATTTGAATTGTAGATGATGATTCTCCCTTTCACTTACATTGAATTGGATTACAATAATAATTAGTTCTGGAATTAATTAAATGTAAGTTTGAAAAGAAGCCAAGGATTTCAAAAAATGTATCCTCTTTCCAAAGTTCAAACGGAGTGGATGAAGACAAATTTGAAACAACAGGGTTTATAGAGGATGAGATTTTCCACAAATCTATAACAATAATTTGTTTTTATTGCATTAGTCTCTAGTTGGTGGTTGATAATTAACTGAAACATAATGAAAAAAAAGGAGAATCTAGGAAAGCCGCTATTTTCACATACTGGCACTTTCCAATGCAGAATTCAATCATGCATAGTGGATTTGATAGTTTTGAATAACGATGCATATTATGGGGGGTTTATCAACAGTTTTTAGGATCACAGCTGGAATCCAAATTTTGTACAGAATAGCTTTTTCTGTAAGGCTAGCTACACACACATCGATTTTGGTCGTACGATAAAAAATCGAATGACCAAATTCCAATGGTAGCGCAATGAAATAGATTGGTGATTACAAACACATCGATCAACGATTTTTATCGTACGGATGTCGTGTAGTGGTCGTCTCTTGTCTCGACTAAACACGACATAGTGTAGTGGTCGTTCAGTGGTCGTGAATACAGTGGCGCATGTGATCAAAGCGGCAACTTCATACACATCGAATTTGTTCATATGATCTTTTATCGAACGTTTGAGTAGAGTGATCATTATGGCAATTAAAAATAAATAATTTTAATGATACAAGGCCATCTGATGCCAAGACAGCACCGTAATGAGCATGCGCACGTAACGTTCCATTCAGTTTTTTAGTTCTAATGAACTGGTAGTTATGTGAACAGTAGACCTCACGCAGTTATTAACCACAGCCTCCTCTTATACTGTCAATCAGAGTAAATTATGTCCTGTCCTGTCGTGTCAGACTTTAAATATACATTTAAAATATATACATTCTATACGAAGTCTTTGAAGTGTTTATCAACTTGAGATGAATAGTAACTCAAGCCTCCTCCTCCTCCTCCTCCTCCTCCTCCTCCTCCTCCACCACTACCACCTCCTCCTCCTTCTCCTCCACCCCTCCCACCTACTCCTCCTCATCAACCACCACCTCCTCCACCACCTCCTCAATGTTCAACACTCCTCCTCCTCCCCCCACATACTCCTCTTTCTCCTCACTCTATTCCTCCCCCTCCTCCTCCCGCCCGCTCCTCCACCTACTCCTTCTCCTCCGACTATTCCTCCTCCTCATCAACTCCTCCACCTCCTCCTCTTCCTCCTCCACCTTCTAATCTCCTCCTCCTCCTCCTCTTCCTCATCCTCTACCTACTCCTCCTCCTCACCATACTCTTCCTCCTCCTCCAACTATTCCTCCTCCTCCTCAACTCTTCCAGCTCCTCCTCCTCTTCCTCCGCCACCTTCTTCTTCTCCTCCTCCTCCACCACCTAATCCTCCTTCACCTCCTCATCCTCTCATCCTCCTCCTCCTCCACCTACTCCTCCTGCATCTACTTCTCCTCCTCCTCCTCACCCTACTCCTACACCTACTCCTCCTCCTTCCACACCACAGTGAAAATGCTGGGTGTTCATTGCATTGATTGACTTCACAAGAAAGTAACTAATAGTTTATAATAAAATAATTAGTCGAATGCAGTAAGTCGTAATTAAGTAAGACCCTCTTACTATTCTCAAATTATTGAATAAAAGTAAGGCAAATACCTAAACAATGAAATATTCACGAATCCACTGAAATATTATTGATTATGTGGTAAATTAAATTAGAAGTATTCAAATTATACATCTTGAAAGCGTATATATCATTGTCAATAATATACGTGTGTATAAAATATAAGTGTTAATTACGGAAGAACTGTGCGATTTAAAACTTAACTCTTCTTCTTCTTCTTTGTCTCTCCCCAGTATGCCTTACAGCGTTGGGGTAGCCTCGGTCCACTTCCTCCATTTATCCCTATCCATCGCCATCCCCCTCATCTCCGGAACCGTCTTCCCTCTTCTTCTCCCTATCTCCTCAATGCGATCCTCGTATGAATACCTCGGGCGCCCCACCGTTCTTCTTCCCTGTACTCTAACATTTACAAACTGTTTTGCCTTGCTTTCGTCCCTCATCCGTTGTACTTGTCCATACCAACCCAGCTGCCTCGTTTCTATTCTTTCCCCAACATCTCTCATTCCCACTTCTTCCCTTATTCTAGTATTTCTTACTCTATCCCTTCTAGTCTTACCAACTGTCTTTCTGTGGCATTTCATCTCCACAGTCCTTATCTTATTTTCGTGGCTTGATTTTATTGGCCAACTTCCGCTTCCATATAGCATGATGGGCTCTATTATTGTTCTGTACAATTGGTTCTTTATCTTTTCATCAAGCTCTCTTTTTCCAAATATACAGTCTTTTATTGCATAGTAGCCAACAGCTCCCTTTCTCACTCTGCTCAGCACCTCCCTATCAATCCTTCCATCCTCCGAAATCACTGTACCCAGGTATTCATATTTCTCCACCTGTTCCATCTCCTCTCCATTCACCATAATATGCATATTATCTCTCATTCCTTTTGACACTGCCATCACCTTGCTTTTCTTGACATTTAACTGACTGATATGTTAAATGTATGAAGGAACTCTCTAGAAACATAATCCTGCGTTCAGAAATTTCAAAATATCATTGAATAATCACCTTTTGATGAAAATGGAATCAGTAGTTCTAATTGTGTACAACATCTATGTAGGTTACACGGAATTTATTGTACTTTGATCGTTTGAAGACATGAAATTCGAAAAATCACAATAACTTTTTTAGTTGTTGACAGATTGACTTGAAAATTTATGGAAAGGACACTAATGTTAAGATAAATGTTCCTGTTTTTTTGTAGAATTTTTCCATCGCTCTTTTCCCCTCTAGATCCGAAAAACTGTTCGGGCGATTTGACTCCGTAAGACCGGATTTGAATTTCCCGGCTCAAATAGTCTTTGGCGCGCTTTTAGTTGATTGGGTGATTATTGCTCGCAGAGGCTCTCTATTGGTCTATTTTAGATTCTGTTTGTAACTCACAAGTATTTTTCAATGACTAATGTACATCATAATAAAAATTTCAATCTCTAAATAGACTTTTTCTTTTCTGGTATTTATTCGGTTATTTGTTTGTAACTCAAACTTTGTTAATATGCTTTTTTCTATTTTTTTGGGGGTTATCATTGAAGATTTTCACGATTGTTGATGAGATTTAAATTCTTAATTTCTAAGTTTTAAGGGCTACGTTGTCTTGGTGGAAGGTTAGTAAGATTCTTGTCTGAGGGCGGCAAAATTGAGGGCGCCGCCGAAATATATATACAATAAAAATATTGTGTCATACAATATTAAAAATCTAATCTTTAAATTTCCAATACAACAATATATCAATAAAATAAATTTGGGGAGATAATACTAAAGTTATAACTATTGTAATATTATATACTAGCAGGTAACCCGTGCTTCACAAGGGACTTTCTTCAAACTTGACGTAATGAAATCTAGAAGAATTCAAAATAGGCCTATAAGAATCCTCAGTTGATTAAGAATTTATATGCTGCATTTCAAGTAAATCAGTATGACCACCTTTCAATTAAAAAAAGGAGTTGGATTGTGAATGGCGGAAAAAATTTGGGTGTGACGGAAAACCTGTTTTTATCATTTGAAAAGGATCCTCAATCATACCTATCTTCTAATTTCCCTTTTAAGAGAAATCTTCTGCTGCTTCCATACAAACTGGGAGCATGAAAAATAATTGAAAACTTGACAAACTGAAAACGTGATGTAATAAAATCTTTAAGAATTTAAAATTGGTCTATAACCACCCTCGGTTAAGCAAGAATCTATATGCAAAATTTCAAGTTAATCAGTCCAGTAGTTCTGACGTGATAATGCGTCAAACATAATTTTCCCATACTTTACACCTGTATAAATGTATAATCCAGTTCTTTCCTTGATTATAGTACAGAAGATAATAGATGGATGGATGATCATTGTTATTTTACGAAAAGATAGAATAAGTTGAGTAGTTTCCCTTTCAGAGGGAGTTTTGACAACCCACAAAACTCATTTTTCATTTGAAGATAGATATAACGAAAAGGTGCATATGACCTAATTTTTTTGCTCAGCATGCCAAAATACTCCTCATTCCCTCATACCCCTCTTTCTCTCTCCCCTTCCCCTTGCCCAGTGGTGGTGAGGGGGATGAAAAGAGAGAGATATATCTCTCTCTCTCTCTCTCTCTCTCCCCAGGTGAGGGAAAAAAAAATTTCCCTTTTAGGAGGAAAAATTCCCTCTCTATAGTGACAGATTAAAGTGAATCCATATTTCTACATCTAATGCTATACTGACAAATTGAAGTGAATCCATATTGCTATACTGACAGATTGAAGTGAATGCTGGATGAGGGAAAAAAATCTCTTTGAGAAATTCCCTTGGTGACAGATTAAAGTGAATCCATATTGCTATACTGCCAAATTAAAGTGAATTGAGAAATTCTCTCCCACTATAGATGAGGGGGAATAATTTCCCTTTGAGGGGGAAAAATTCCCTTGCTGACAAATTAAAGTGAATCCATATTACTCTATACTAGCGAATCCAGAGTGAGGTCAATGACTCTCTCTCTCTCTACATCTAATTGAATTGAGAAATTCTCTCACATCTAATGCTATAAATCTCTACAATGATCTAAGTTCTTTTACATTTTCTATCTGCAATATCGTACAAGCATTTCCAAAGTTCATCGGAATTTTTAACAACAGATAACGATGAATCATTTGTACAATCATAATGTAGATGTCCACTGTCTAGAATATTGAGCAGTTCGAAAATCTCAGATAAAATCGAAAAGTATACATTTTCTGTTTTTGTTAACGGTAAATCAACATCTTGACATCCTGTTGAAAATTCAATATTCTTCGCAATTGAATCAAATTCATTAAATGAAATTGACATCAAGAGACGAGTTAATTTTTTGAATTTTGAAAAACCATAACACTGCATCTCGCAGATGTTTGTCGTGTCTCGAATGAGGGGGAAAGATATATCTCTCTTTCTAAATTGATGAGATGCACGTGTTATAGGGGCTCGTGTCTGTATAAAAAAGATCACCCCACACGTGTTGTCTGGTCTAGCTCTAAGCAGCAACTAAACTAAAAAACGTGAATGGGATATTGGAATGAAAAATCATTTGAAGGCAGAAAACGTTTATTTACACATTTCGACACAACTATTCATAATTTCATCTTCAATTCTAATTAGCTTATCTATACACAAATTATGAGGACGATAATAACATAGATAGTCTCTTATATCATTTAAATTAACCGTGCTTAGAAAAATGTCTTTCAATTGCTTCGCCAAACTATAATTTTCAGGAGTTGACTTCCTAATTGCACTTTCACACTCATCGTACCAATCAATACAGTTTTTTAACCCTACTTCCAATTCGTTGTCAGCAGCCAACCACTTTCTCGGATACATGTTGTTGAGCGAATGAAGAAGACTAAGTATAGGCAGGAACTATTATAGAGTAATTAAGTGGTCTTTCTTCATTAATTGACGATAGACAACATGTACGCGCTTTATGCAGTCTCAATGCATGCAGGCAATAAACACATTGTAGATCCTTTCCGTTGTAGAAGAATCCATAACGAGCAAAGTTTCTTTTCTGTGAATTCGTGTACATCGGAGCCATTTTCATACTTTGCATTCGATTGTTTTCGCACAAGAAATTATTTGTTTGATACATATTTTTAAACAACAAAGAATTATAATGTTGGGCAGAGAATAAAGCACAGCGAGAATGTGGTCTATTTTTATGAATGTTGCACGCAGCATAACACCATGAACTAGTGAAAAAGCTGAAATCAGGTTTTGGAAAATCCTCTGGTATACATTGAACGTTGCTATGCAATCTTCTTAAAAACTTTGCTTTCTCAGTTCCTTTTGTGAAAATTTTCTCATAAGCTGTAAGGTAATCACGTATTAATGACTCACTGTATTCTAAATCTCCATCTTCCCATTTTATTTTATGATAGTGACATTCTAACCATGTTACATCGTTATACAATTTTGCACTCAATTCTGTCTTTGCAAATGCTGATTTGAAATGGAACACAATATAATTATTAAACTGATCAATTATGGCAAGTTCTTTCACAATAATTTGATTACAATCTTGTTTAAACCTGTGAAGATCAACCGTAGCAATTTTCGCACTCGCGTCCTTGTCCACTTCTTTCTCTTCGACAACCTCGTTGAATCCTTTGTCTTTCTCCCTCCCCTCAGCGGCGGCGGCGGACTCCTCGAATCCTTCTCGTTTCTCCTCCTCCACCTGCAGCGGCTTCGGTGTACCATCGAATCCTTCGTCTCTCCCCTCCTCTTCTTGTTTCTCCTCCTCCTCCACCTCCAGCGGCTTCGGTGTACTGCACCTTGCTTCATAATAGAAACTATCAAGATCGCACTGAATACCAATAGAGCGAGTTTGTGGCTTGTCCAAAATATCAGAACACAAAGAATAGGACATGTTGTCTGTTCAAAGGTGAAACTGATAATGAACTAAATTGAGCAGAATGCACACCTTATATAGGCGGCGCGCTCTATCAATAAAATTACTGAACTTCTTTCACCATGCTCGTGAGAGGTGTGTATTCCATCACATGATCGCTAATTAAAACGCAATAGGCGGAAGTATTTGCAGGTACTGCACTTTTAAATTCCATTTCAATACGAACATCTGTCGATGATTTCAAATGACTTGGTTGGTGTGAACAATCTACAACAATCAGCGGTGTTGATTCACAAAACGTTTTAAAATCAATTTCTGTTCCGAGTTCGCTATTGATTGAATGATTATAATACGAGGGCGCGAAATCCAGGAACATCCGGTATAAAACTTCCTTCTTACCTAGCAGATTTTCATATGGATAATACTCACTGTTCAAATATACTTTAACATTGTAAATACTGCAGCTATCGAAATTAGATATTGATTTTTTAATTTTATTCTTACGATCAGTTTGAAATGCAATTATAACGTATTTTGGACTATCAAAACTCGATGTGGTACGAACTGCCCAAGAATGGTTAAGTGAATTTTGCAAATTTGGTAATTCACAAATTTCCCAATGGCGGAAACCTAATTTCAGTGGAGTGTCAGCATCGAGCAGTCTCAAAAATTTCAGTCTTACATGATCTTCTAAAGTTATGTAGGGCATTCTCCATTGCAGTTTTGTAATTTTCACACTAACGCTTGTTCCACTTTGAGACTCAACACAATTTAGATCTGTCGGTGACCTCAATAAGACGAGTTCCTGTTTCAAATTTAAAATTATTCTTTGAAAATCTTCAAAAAACGGGAGGATTAATTTCAGCGGTACACAGAAAGTGAATGTATTATCCGTTAGCTCATATCCTGCTCTGTCAAAACCAGCCAAGTGATATGTGTTTTTATCGAGAGTATTTTTCACCAATATAGCTTTAATTGTGGATGTTAATCCAATCAATCTTGATTTAGAAATTTGCTGACCTGCTAATTCATATCGTATTTCGTCAAAAAGGTTGCCGATTACGTTACTGCTTAATTTATAGTCTGCTGCAACTGGTGCATCGGCTGGGTCTGTTCCCGGTTTTGTACAGTTAACTGTTCCCTCAATCAATATGAATGATTTACAAGGTAAAGAATAGACATCTAAAGAATTTATGCCAATACGTGCCTCGTCAGAGTTTTTTATTTCCTGTCCCGAATAAACTGTATGAGTGTGAAATTGGAATTTAGTAATATCATTATAAAACTGAAGGTCTGTCTCCACATCCAGAATTTCACTAATTGCCGCTCCCCCTCCTAACATTTCGCCAATCAACTATAAAACCCAACTTTTCTAATATTCTCGCGCTTTTAGCCGACAAAGCACGTTTGTTTTTAGGTGTTGTCGCTATCGCGTTCCTTTCTCTAATGACTTGATTGGTCTTATTCGAACGTGGGTTGAAAATAAGATAACCCATTACTTTTCACGTATGTGCAACCTAATTGTAATTGTATCTCCGCGGAAATCAATAAACGATCCGTTCTGGTCCGTTACCTTTACATTAATAGTTTGAATTCGATGTGTATTCAAAGGTACATAAATAATCGGTGATGGTACTTCGTTATTAAAAACCGCTAGGAACCTTTGGTAAAAATTCGTAGATTATATGTTTTTGTTTTCCCTCAGAGTAACTGCCGCAAGCTAAATTACACTCAACTACAATACTGTCAACGCTTGTTATGTTAACCAAATGTTTGGAATAATGCCATTTATTTGGCTGCAAAACAACATTATCAAAACCAAGTATCTTAGCAATCGAATCAGAACGTGTTAAATCAATGGGTTTATCAGAATGAATTTCAATCTTCATAGTATTTACGTTTGCACGTATAATAAGTTTATTCTTCTTGCCATCAATATTCAATTTATTCTTTAAAGATTTTATAATATCCTCAACTTCATATGCACCAGTATCCAACTCGATTAATCTATCACCATATTTGAAGCTGGAATTTGTTCCTTTGTTAATGTTTGCAATACTATTGTAACTGGAAAAATTAATCAATCCAATTTCCCATTCACGATTTTTATCCAATTCTATAATTTCTTGTAAATGTTCATAGAGATCACTTGTGTTAGATCGTAATGTAATAACCACCATCTTGTGTGTCCACCACAAACACTTAATTACAACTGATTTGCAAGAAACAATAATGTAAGATGACCACAAAAATCGCTATTTAATGGTTGCATATGCTCTACATTATAAAATATATTTACTCCATTTTCTTTTTTCCAATATTTGTCCAATTCGTATGGAGGTTGTAAATTTCCAATTGGATCAAAATACCAAACATTAGAACCAACTTTCTTATATGCTACCCAATGTGTGCCATCCTCGCTTTCCCTTGCTAAATTCACAATGGCATTCTCGTTTTTTAGAATTTTTTTGGGTAATGCATCTAGCATATATATGCCTCTTAGCTGAATCTGTAATAATTTCGACCAATCAATCAAATCATAATTACTCAATTCTCCTTCAATATTCATGCCTTCTTCTTCTTCCTACTCTTCTTTGTTGTTCTACGTTTCTTAACTTGAGGGAATAAACTCACTCCATATGATGATGGGGGTAGGGGTGGAACTCTCCCCCCACTACTTATTTGAGGAAAAGGCTTCAAAAAATATCCTTTTCCTGCAATATGCTTTTCCAACTGAGCTATAGCTTTGCGTCTAATTTCGTTACTATAACTTCTCCTCTCATTCTTCTTCTTCTTCTTCTTTCTCAAAGACCCACCAAACGCCGCTTTAGCTTTCATAACGTTTGTAACAAGATAGCTAAGTGCTTTCTCGGCAAGGGGTGTTTGTGGATTTTTGAAAATGTCCCATGCAGCATTTGCCAGAGCTCTGTCGGCTACCGCCCGAGTTTTATTATCACTATTTTGAGTATAGGCTATATCATGTATCTTGCAAGCTCTATCTAACAAATTTATACCTTGATCACCTCTCTTTAACCTTTCATTAACCTTGGTCCCTGGTCCGCAATACTCGTATCCCGGAATATGATATTCTTCCCCCAGGTTATCAATTACCTTATTTAAAATAGTTGATGTCACATTACCTGCCAAACCTGACACACCTTTGAAAACTCTTGCTGCTGAACTCAAGATTCCTTTACCCCGTTTCCTCGAACTCTGCTTTTTTCTCTCACATACCATCTTTCATTACCTTTCAACTCAATGGTTGAACATTAACTGAGGTTAATTAATCAATACACCAACTTGAATTGGTTTAATTTTCAATCGAGTTGGAAATGAATTCATACCATGATTGCTATGATACATTGCTTGAATGATAAGAATATTATTTCAAATCTTAAAGGTGAATGCGATTTGAAAAGGGGAGAAATGATGCTGGCCCACCCACATCTGTAGGAGCACGTGCGAACACGTGCTAATGTAGGAGGGAGCGAGAAGCCGCCAGCGCTTGCCTGCACGGCTGTGTGTGTGTGTGTTGTGTGTGTGTGTGTGTGTGTGTGTGTGTGTGTGTGTGTGTGTGTGTGTGTGTGTGTGTGTGTGTGTAGCGGAAAAGACTAGTGAGCATGCTCACAACAAACTATAAAAGACGCAGTCACCTTATTTGAATATCATTCACAACAGAGCAGCTGAAGCATTTCTTCTTCTGCGTGTTTCTACTATTCATTACGAACTTATCAACAACGGCAACAACAGGTAAGAATTGGAAACAATTTTTATAGAAACAATATTTTGATTTATTTTATCTATATTCACACATACATCTATACAATTCGTAACACATAGGTCATAGGTATACAGATATAAAAATTTTTAAGCATTAACAATTTTTATATCTGTCCAATTTGGAGACTTATGTGTTACTACTAACACATAATGTTTACAATTTTTGTTGAAATGTTCAATCTTCGGCGTATCAATGCAGGAAGCAAATCTTTGAGGTAGATACACCTCACATTTCCTTCCTGCATTGATTATTTTCAAAATTACACGCCGACTGTGCTGGTTTGTGTCCTCCCTCGCAGCAACTATGGGGTAGGGAGTGCGTTCCTTCAACTCTCGCAGCAGCACCCACGGTTTTGGCTGCGATTTGTTAATAAGTTGGACAAAGTCCAACTCAGCCTCCACCTCCTTCATTAACGGCACGAGTGAGGAGTCCTCGTCCATTACAGCTCGTTTCTGTTGAAAAATATTTGATTAGTGTCTTATTTGTTTCAGATCTCTACATCAGATTATCATTGAATTGTCATCATCGAATTCTCTGCATAAAGTGAGTAATATCAGTTATTGAAATAACATTGGATTGACTACTTTAAACAATAATTTCTAAGCAGTTCAAATAATATTTCCTTTACATTCCAAGCAGTTCGAATAATATTGGTAACATTTATGTATGATCGATTACTTTAAACAATAATTTCTAATCAGTTCAAGGAAATAACATTGATACATGATCGATTGGTTTAAACAATAATTTCTAAGCAGTTCAAATAATATTCCCTTTGCATTCTAATCATTTCAAATAATTCTTCCTTAGCATCAATTTCTATTCGGTTCAAATCATTCCAAGCAGTTCAAATAATATTCCCTTTGCATTCTAATCATTTCAAATAATATTTCCTTAGCATCAATTCCTATTCGGTTCAAATAATATTTCCTTTGCATTCCAAGCAGTTCAAATAATATTGGTAACAATGTTGCATGATCGGTTACTTTAAACAATAATATCTCATAAAACCATTTCTAATCAGTTCAAGGAAATAACATTGATACATGATCGATTAGTTTAAACAATAATATCTCATAATACCATTTCTAATCAGTTCAAGGAAATATTGCTTGCATTCTAATCAGTTCAAATAATATTCATATCAAATAATATTCGTATCAAATAATCAAAGACTCGTATGTGCACAGATTTTTTAACAATCAATCACAGAAAAAAAAAATCTGTGCATACACAAGTTAATAATATTTGTTGAAACTAACCTTTGATTGAGTGAGCACCTCCTCCTCCTCTTCCCCGCTAACTTCAGGCTCCTCGAAGGTTAATTCCCTCTTGGCCTGCCTCTGCCTGATGTTGTTTGAGAGGGTTGTCAGCACAGCACGCCGTGGTGCCCAGGTAGGTGCTGGAGCCAAGCGCTGAATAGGGCTGTCCCCGATCACGATCTCGCCCCCTGGTGATGTTGGATCCTGTGGAGCGGGTGCGGGAGCAGCGGCAGCAGCGGCAGCAGCGGCAGCAGCAGCAGAAGAGGCGGCACAGGACTCGGCAGCTTTGCGCTGCCAGTAGTTGAGCACACGCTGCGGGGGTGGGCTATCCGGCAGGATGAACGATGGAGAACTCATCTCGTACGATGTGTGAAGTATACTGTCTCTGATGTGAATGATAATTTTCCTCTCATCGCTTGTGTTTATATAGCATACGTTTCTCTCTCTGTTCCAGGCACGTGCGAGCGAGAGCGTGCTACAGGGCGAAAAAAATTCGAATTTCTCCCCAACAACACGTGCTCCCAGATCGTTATCAGATTGTAAGTATCCCACACACGATCATTTTTCAAATAGCATCCATGTGTTAGAAGACAAAAAAAAAAAATCTCGTCTAGAACTCAGCATGAGACTTCACCTGCTAGAAGCTGAAATCCCCATGTCTACGGGAATAGAACCCTTGATTCTAATTTTATAATTCAAATCAATGTTAGATCCTTCAACATGGAAGTAAGAGGACCTCATTTTTCAAACATGAATCTTATCTTGTCAGTGTTTTCTATCATCAATATGACATTTTAATATTTAACCAATCTAATGTATTACAGTAGCAAAGTTGTTGCATTTCATTTATTTACAATATTGCACACATACTTGATTTTGATCTTTCTTTGTCAATCCTGTTCTAACCCTGTCTCATCTGCAGAATCTCGTAAAAAATTCCAGATAAGTTGATTTAATTGTTCTTCTGTTAAATGGGCATTGTTTTCTATTATAACCTTCTTAATTCTATTGATAGACTGTTTAAGGATTGCACACTCACATTTATATGATTCTGGGCGGTCCCCATTCCCCCAGAATTTATCATATGATGTACCATATAAATCACAAACAAGAATATGATCGTATCCATCACTGAAGCAAGTACCTAATTTTTCATAATCTCTCACAAAAGTTAAATATTGTAGATTTGTCCATCCTTTTTCTGCTAATCGCTGCAATATATCTAGGTGCATGTCCAAGAGTTCACTTAATTTATATTGATATCTCATTTTTTCTAAAGGAACAGAATGGTATTCACTTAATTGATTAAAATGTCTATCTATAATGAATTGAACGCACAAATCTGAAGACTTTAACTCAGACTCCACTGATGCCGCACCAAACACATTATCCATCTCAGTACAGTAGCTTGATGTTGTATCAGCAAAGACAAGATCGCTACTAACAGATTACCTTGCTCTAGCTTATTATTATTATTATTATTATTATGAAAAGCACACTCTAGCGATAATTTATTGTACTTTATACCACTCTATTTCTAATAAATATTTCAGACCATAGAGGAATAGCATTCTCGATTCAGTTATTAAATATTTCACAACATTTCAAGATAGAGGAATAGCATTCTTGATTCAGTTATTAAATATTTCTCGTCATAGAGGAATAGCATTTCTCGATTCAGTTATTAAATATTTCATTGTTTTCACAGCATTTTCTCACCTCTCAACTCGAGTTCCGAACCTCATAACCAGTTGAGCTCTCATTGAGACAAGACAGCTGAGAGGAATCAATCATAGGGCGCTATCTACAGCTCTAGCATAGACCGCTATCTACACCTGTAACCCGCTATCTACACCTGTAGCCCACTATCTACACTCGAGGAGATTCACGCAGCATCAAGCACTACATGTAAGTACATTTTTACTTTGATTTTATCCTCTGAGGAGAAAAATAGTCCTCCAAGGACAGTTTTTCTCCTCCGAGGACAGTTTTTCTCCTCCGAGGACAGTTTTTCTCCTCCGAGGACTATTTTTCTCCTCCGAGCACGGTTTTTCTCCTCCGAGGAGAAAAAACCTTCTACAATATACTGCATGCATGCGATTTATCTTCAGAATATGGTATATCCGGAACATCCAAGCCCCGCTCTTCTTTCTCACACTCTTCATATAAACAAAACAGTAAATGTATTACTTTTTCAAATGGTTCATCGATAATATATTTACAATAGACACATTGCAGATAGTGATAGTTATGTAAGAAATAACCATTTCTCGCAAAATAGTCTGCTCTATCAGTTAATGGTTTGCAAATGTAACAATGTAGATGGTGTGGAGGTAGTTTTTCAAAGTACTCTCCTTGAACAGATAAATCTTCTGGCATATTGGTAAATGATAAATATCTTTCTTCATATTCTCGCAGAATATTATTATCGTAATTCTCATCTTCAATTGTTATATTTCCTTTCCTTCTACAGTTCGGACTGAACTTTGCATGTTCTATTGCTGGTATGTCACTTCCTTCCTATTTTCCCAAATAAATTGAACAAAATACACATCGCACAATGTCTGGTGGAGATGAGAATATAAATCCCTCTTTCGCCATGTTTTCCGCGGACAAATTCTGACTAGTTTTTGTCCATCTTTTATCAAAAGATAATAATCTTAATCTTTCATACAACATTATGTGATCTTGTGATATCATTTTCACACACCCTTCTTCTACCAATGTCAATTCACAACTAAACATGTTGTTGTACTCTATCTCATCCTGATCGTTTTGTTTTTCAGAATCATGCCGAGGGAACGCAGACTACGTGGCATCAATTCAAGCGCAGCCCGCCATCGCATCACCCTCGATGACGAGGATATCGACATCACCAGCGTGCTTGAGAGCTCGAAATGTCGAGTTTTCGATATAATTAGGGAACATGTGGCACGCCATGATGGGAATGTTAAGTGGTTTATAGTCTTAAACGTTTTGCTGTATAAATTGGTGGTGATGGATGACAAGCAGGTTGGTGACTCTGTCTCATCTCTAATAAATCTACATAGTTACTCCAATATAGCGCTAAACGTGCTTGAGAACTATGAAGATTTTAATGAGCATTTTTTCTTGGCTGTGAAAAAAATCCTCTCATCTTTCGAAAATTTCGTAAGACATGGGAGTGGATGGGTGCTTAAGAAAATTGAATCACTGGATGTGAACGTGATTAAATTTAATCCTATATACACATCCAGTTTCATTCAAACACCCCAGTTTTTGAAAAACAAAAATTGTATTATAAATGTGAAAAATCTCACTGACGAAAAATGCTTTTTATGGTCAGTGCTCGCGTATTTCCATCAGAAGCCAAGGAACTCGCGCTTGACTGTAAAGTATTTGAGCAAGTTTGCTCACACACTTAATACGCGAGGTGTAAATTTCCCAGTGACGACACGCAATATTAAGAAATTTGAAATACTCAATCCGGACATTGCAATTCACGTCATCGCGTACGAGAACAAAAAGTTTTTCCCCTTCCGTACAAGCATTTTCCGCACTCGTAAACACCAAATTAATCTTTTAATGCTAAAAGGCGATGCAGGAAAAACTCATTTCTGTTCAGTAAATACCGCGAACGGGAAAAACGGGCTATCGCGTCTTCTCTCCCATCTTTCAAAATGCCACGGTCAAGTACACATTTGCAATTTTTGTTTCCATAGATTTACATCGAAGAAATCTAAAAATTGTGATGGTAAAGCAAATTTGTTGAAACATGTGGAACTTTGTTCCAAGTTTGAATCCCAGCGCGTTTCATATCCTAAACGCGGAGAGACAATTAAATTCAAGAAACTAGGCGCGACGTTGAAGAAAAAGTACACCATTTACGCAGATTTAGAAACATATGTTGTTAATATCACAGATGATGATGATTCCGATTCTGATAAAGTTACTCATAGTTACACAAAGAAAACGGTGCGTCATATTCCCTGTGGCTATTGTTTCGTTGTTATCGATGTTAACGGGGAAATCGCCTACGGACCTGTACTCCATAGATCGAGTAGTTTAGACGAAAAAATCATAGAGAAATTTCTTCAGGAAATTACAGATCTCGGCAACATTTCGTATGAGGATATGAAACGAGAAATTCCGATGCAAGCTTTATCCGAAAGTCAAGAAAGTGAATTTCAAAATTCAGTAAACTGCGGGCTTTGTGCTGAACCATTTTTAGACAGCGATATTAAATGTCGTCACCACGCGCATGAAACCGGTAATTACTTGTGTGCGGCACATGTTTCTTGTAATTTAACAGCTCATACTCCGGAGTACATATCATGTTATTTCCATAATTTCTCCGGTTTTGATTCGCATTTTATTCTGAAATCGCTCGGTAGATGTAAAAAGAAATTTCCTGCATCGCAAATACGTCAGAGAGATTTTTGACACTTTCAGTAGGCAAAATTAAATTTTTAGATTCCTACAAGTTTATGTCTGAATCCTTGGAAGTATTGGTGCGTAATTTGGTAGAAAGTACAGACATGGAAAAGAAGTTCGAATGATTATTTTCGGTGTTTCATGATCCACCTCGCGAACACAGACAGCTCTTGTTGAAAAAAGGAGTATATCCCTACTCGTACATGAGCTGTCCCGAAAAATTCGCGGAAACATCGCTTCCTCCCATCGAATGTTTTCATAACGATTTAACTGATACACCTCTGTCTCGCGAAGAATATGAGCATGCGCAAAGAGTGTTCTCAACATTCAAGCTGAAAAATCTGGGTGAATATCACGATTTTTATTTATGTTTGGACGTAATGCTATTAGCGGTAGTTTTTGAATCCATGAGGTCTACGCTTTTTAGCTCATACGGCCTCGATGTGACCCATTTTCTTTCTCTCGCCCACTTCACCTGGAATTGCATGCTGAAACACACTAAAGTCGAACTAGAATTGATTACTCATCCTGACATGCATCTTATGTTTGAGGCAGGGATGAGGGGTGGGGTGTCATTTATCGGTAAACGTTATTGCGAAGCAAATAACAAACATCTACCCGAAACATACGATCCTTCAAAACCGTCTAATTATCTGCTTTATATCGATGCAAACAGTTTATACTCGGAAGCTATGAGCCGAAGCTTACCTGTTGGAAATTTCAAATTCCTCTCAGAGGAAGAAATTTCCAGCCTTGATTTCGCGAATTTGGACAGCAATTCAGAAACCGGATATATAATAGAATGTGATCTCAAGTACCCTCAAGAGTTACATGATAAGCATGCCAGCTTCCCCCTTGCACCTCTCCACCAAACGCCGCCGCGCGAATTGCTGTCGAACTACCAAACAAATGAGAACGGTCAAACTGGAACCAAAAAGCTCATGAACACACTTTTCGATCGTGAAAAGTACATTGTTCACTATGTCAATTTAAAGCTCTACCTTCAGCTCGGTTTGAAATTATTGAAAGTGCATCGCGTCATTAGCTTTTCCCAATCTCCCTGGCTGAAAAGCTACATCGACTTCAATATCCGGAATAGACAGAACGCGAAAAATAAATTTGAAATATCCTTCTTTAAGGCCTGTTGTAACTTAATATTTGGCAAGACGATACAGAGTAGTCGTAAGCAAATGAATGTTAAAATTATCACGGATGAAAAACGGTTAGATAAGTACATTTCAAATCCACTATGTAAACGCTGGCAAATAATTAGTCCGAACGTGATCGCGGTTTTCTCTCGCAAGTTGGAACTTAAAATGAACAAGCCTGTCTATTCCGGCTTTTCCGTACTGGAGTTGAGTAAATTCCATATGTACGATTTTTTCTATTGTAAATTACAAAAAATTATACCGTGGGATCGTATAGAACTGTGTATGACTGACACCGACAGTTTTCTTCTAAACCTAAAAGTCGAAGATGTGTATCAGTTGATTAGAGAAAATTTGACCCTTTTCGATACTTCTAACTATCCACCTTCCCACCCTTGCTTTTCCATGGAGAGAAATAAAGTTGTAGGAAAGTTCAAGGATGAGACCGGGTCAAAACCTGTCCATAAATTTCTTGGACTTAGATCCAAACTTTACTCATTTTTAGTATGTAACGAGAATGAAGAACCTGTAAATAAATGTATAGCAAAGGGTGTACAGAGCGGAGTGAAATGTAGAAAGCTTAATTTTAATTTATATAAGAAATCATTGTTTGAACGTAGTGAACATGTAGAAAAATTTAATATGTTAAGATCCTATAATCACACCATGTATCAGGTTGAATGTGCAAAAATCTGTTTGAGCCCTTATGATGATAAGAGGTATATTGCTGAGAATGGTGTTGATACTCTCCCATTTGGACATTATAGTCTGCCAACTGTGAACTGATTGCTCAGTATGTCCCATGACAATCATCCGTCACCACTGATTTGACTATATCATGAATATTATTAGATCGAAGTTAGCTTTAGAGCTTCATAGCGTGCCGCGTGTGAACTATCCCACTCGCAAATATGAGTTGAAAAGTGAAAAAGACTTGCTTCAAGCCGATCTCATTGAGATGACGAGTTTATCGCGTTTTAATAAGGGTTACAAATATATCTTAGCTGTTATTAATTGTTTTTCAAAATTTGCATATTGTGTACCATTAAAAGACAAGGCAAGCCAATCTGTATTTAACGCTCTCGAGCCAATTATTTCTAAAAATAAGGGAGTTAAGCTGTTCCAAACAGATCAGGGAACAGAATTCTTTAATTCAAAAGTTAAAGCGTTATTAGATAGATATAGTATTAAACATTATCATGTTTTTACCGATAAGAAAGCCTCCATAGTTGAAAGGTTTAATAGAACACTTAAAGCAAAAATTTATAGATATTTAACTGAACATGGAACCAAAAACTGGATATCGCAACTAGACAGTTTAGTTCGTGATTATAATGCAACAATGCATTCATCCATAAGAATGAAACCTAAAGATGTGGGGAAAAAAGATCGTAATCATGTTTTAATGTCTTTGAATTCTGCATTCAATAGACGATATAAATTGAAAAATTCAAAACCGAAATTTAAGCTAGGAGATGTTGTACGAATCTCAAAGAAAAGGGTTCTTTTCGATAAATCTTATAACATAAACTGGAGCGCAGAGTATTTTGTAATTCATTCTATATTTCCTTCTCAACCTGTAACGTATAGCTTACGAGATCTAAACGGAGAAGTAATTAGTGGTAGGTTTTATGCAGAAGAAATTAAAAAAACACAATTAAACGAATCGGAGAGACAAGTGTATTTGATTGAAAAAATATTAAAACGTGATAAAAAAGGATTGTTAGTGAAATGGATTGGGTTTTCAACGCCTAGTTATATTAGTAAGGATCAACTATTAGATGAAAAATAATCTTTTGTAATCTATTGTAAATATCATGTGAATTTATTGTAAATAATCTATTGTAAATATCATGTACATTTATTGTAAATAATCTATTGCAAATACATTCCATTCAGTGTAAATATCATGATGTACATTCGTTGAAAATATAATAGCTCCTCATCAAACATTGCTTTTCATTTCAAGTTTCGTAATTTGCTAAGCCTCAACCAACAGATGCATTCTCGTGAA
The DNA here is from genome assembly GCF_014356525.2 of Nilaparvata lugens. Classification (NCBI taxonomy): domain Eukaryota; kingdom Metazoa; phylum Arthropoda; class Insecta; order Hemiptera; family Delphacidae; genus Nilaparvata; species Nilaparvata lugens. The sequence continues at coordinate 6,788,297 of NC_052519.1, forward strand.
GAGGGTGCGGGAAAGAGAGCCCCATGTGCTCTGATCCTCTCTGATAACTTATCAGTTCCTTATCAGATCACATGCTGTACACGTGACTAACATGATTCCGATAGTAAATTTTGACAATGTTATAAGAGAGAAAGAAATGCCAACATGGTGTAGAAATGGTAAGTTATTACCACATAATGCAAGGATCCTTATAATAGGCTCTTCAGGTTGTGGCAAGACCAATTTACTATTTAATTTAATTTTTTCAAAGAATGGGTTGAGATTTAAAACTATATACTTGCACACGAAGAGCGAGTATCAAGATAAGTACTTGTTTTTGAGAAAAGTCTTTTCAAAAATGAAGGGTATTGAATTTCATATAAACAGCAATTCGGAATCTATACCTCACCCCAACAAAATTCAACAATTTTCTCTTGTCATATTCGACGACTTCCAAGTTAATCACGTACCTCAAATAAGAGAATATTTTACCATGGGACGACATCGTAATATTGACACTGCATATTTAATTCAGAGTTATGGAGCTACACAGAAACATTTCACTAGGGACAACGCAAATATGATTATAATCTTCAAGGTAGATTTATTGAGTATGAAATTAATTCACAGAGATCATGTTGGAGCAGATATTTCTTATAAAGATTTCGTTAAACTTTGTCATACAGTTTGGAATCGTAAACCTCATAATTTTCTAACTATTATGACCGAGTGTGGAATTGATAGCAGCAAGTACCGAGATTCGCTTGATACGTTTCTTACCGTTCAGTAGAGATTAATTCTTTGTGCAGACATGTTGTCATACAGCAGCAGAAAACTGAATAGAAAGAAGGTTGGTTTAATCGAAAAGATTAAGAAATTGAGAAAAGTAATTAGAGAGAAGCATAAAAGCTTAGTCAATTTTGAAAAGCGATCGGAGGAATATAATAGGAAAACGCTCTCCCCGTTGATAGAGCCCATAATTGAACTGGGAAAAAACAAATTCTCACACTCTGGTGTAAAACCAAAAAAGGAAGAAGTAAAAGAGGAGAGTATGCAAATTGATGATAATGGAGAGGGGGATGAACAGAGTTATGAGAGTTCAACAGACATTTTTTTAAGCTCGACTAAATTTGAAAACAGTTTACTTGGTTCTAGCAGAAACGATGATGTGCTGTCACAATATCTAAAAACGTTTCATGCGGAAAAATTGAATAATTCAATCAGTTATGGAATTTCATATAATTCTAAAGATGATGTGTATTATATTGGAAATCAGCAAGTAATATTCGATAACGGTTATATAGATATTAATAATGAAAGATTCCGATTAACACACGGTCTACTTAAGTTATTATTCAGTGCGAGACCAAACTCAAATCTTCATAATGAGAGAGATCTGGATAAGTATAAAGAAATCTTAACACTTACAGGTATACATTTAGATCGAAGAGGCTATGTTAAACGAAATCAGGGAATTAAATCGCAAATGATTCAAAAGTTATTTCCCAGTAAAAAAATTAGTAAAAAGAAGGGTTGGGGTTTATTGAAATTTGCAAAAAATAATTCTCATGATAGAATTTATCAATACTTTGATAATTTTGACGAATTAGTGGGAAGATTAATTTACTCTATTCCTCAAAAGCTAGTGGGAACACCGGGCATGATGTGGAGATCTCGTCTATAATTGAAGAGCTAAAAGAAGCAAAATTAATTGTTCAGTGTCACGATGACTCTACATCGATTCGGACGAATTGATACGGGTAGTGCTAGCGGAGCTCTTGCTGATCTTACATGTGATATTGACTCAATAACACAGAAGATAATCGAATCGATAAATCAACAAGGAATCAGCGAAGCTGTGAAATTTTATTTAGATTCGCAAATAACCAAACTCGTTTCGGAAAATACAAAGAATATTGGAGTGAGCATAATTGAAAGAGAACATATTCTAAGTACATTACAAAATTTCAGTGCTAATATTGATAAAGCTATTGGAGAGAGAACTCAAACTCTAGAGAGTGCATTAGGAGAAGTGAAAACTTTAACAGACAGCTTTTCATCTCAGTTGCTCAGTATTAACAACAATAAAGTTGATAAAGCTTATTTAGATGAAATTTAAAAGCCGTATAAGATAAAATTAAGAATTTGGAGGTGCTGGACAGAAACTATCTCAATACTAAATTGAAACAACTTATTACAGAAATTTTTACTAAAGTAAATGAAACACAGCCATTGGCAATTGATAAGCAATATTTAGAATCTACTTTGCAGAAATTGATTAGCTCTTCATTAACAAAGGAAGAGTTTGAAAAACGATTATCTGAAATGGTGAGTGCAATAAAAGCTAATATTATGGAGGGTATTGAGCAGTTTATTACAAAAGATGCTATTGCTATTCTAATAAATCAAATTGCAGAAAAGTATGCAACTAAAAATGATATTGGAGATTTTATTAAGAAAAACGAGATGGGAGTTGCTGTGAAAAGCGTTCGTGATGAAATAGCTGAGGCAATTAAAAATTCGGAAGAGGGTACTGTCATGAGACTGCAATGTTCGGCTCCATTCATTGAGTACCTAAGTTTATTCATCCACAGAATCGCATTTGACATTGTATCCAAATATGCCGAGGTGTCTTTCCATATGAATTGGATTGAGGCAAAAGATCATAACCTTTCCGAACATCAGGTAGTGCAAATTATCACAGAAAAAATGGATTTGGTCAAATATAAAGACTTTATATTGGGCCCGAAAACATAAAATCTTGAGTTGTGTGAGGTTGTGTGAGTTGTGTGAGAGAGAGAGTGAACGATATGTTGTTTCAGCCTAGACGAGTGTGATTGATTGTATAAACACTTGTGTGAGAGAGAGAAGTACAGACCTCTAGTTTCAACTTTCAGTCTAGACATTTTTGACTATATCAATAAATCTTGTAAAAGGATGTGTGAGAGAGAGTGAACACCTATAGTTTCAAATTTCACACCCTAGACATTTTTGACTATATCGATAAATCTTGTAAAAGGATGTGTGAGAGAGTGAACTTTTAACACCTATAGTTTCAAATTTCACACCCTAGACATTTTTGACTATATCAATAAATCTTGTAAAAGGATGTGTGAGAGAGAGTGAACTTTAGCACCTATAGTTTCAAATTTCACCATAGGCATTTTTGACTATATCAATAAATCTTGTAAAAGGATGTGTGAGAGAGAGTGAAGTAGCTTTAACGACTAAACACTTGTCACATAAATCGATTTAGACATTTTTTTCATGTAATGGAATGTAACGGTTTTCGGTGCAGGATTTATCGGGCTTAGAAAGGGACCTCACAGGGAGCAGAGCACATGTGTCTAGATGAGGCACACGCCCACGAGCGAGTGCACGCGTCACTTTACTCTAAACAGGTGAACTGACAACATGATGTCTAACTATTTTGACTGCACAAGTTTCAACGAGTTGTCTGTAGAAGCAAATCCACTAGTTGATTGGGGTTTTGAATTTTATGCCTATGATTGGTTTGTGGTAACAAAGGTAACATTTGCCGATAATGGTGAAATTCACCTTAAAATTATCGATATTGATAGTGAAGCTGACTTTAAACATACTATCAAGTTGCCGAAAGAATATTCAGTGGTTTTGAATGAGAATAACATCAGAAGTTTTAATTCTCGTTCATGGGAATTAAATGTGAGCGGAAATCGTATCTTCTTAAGGCAGTTTCATGGTAACTATAGACGTTGAGTTCCGTCCCGAGTGAAATAGGTCTGAGAATGTGTAAGTATTTTTGGATATGCTAGCACATTCCAATTATACTTACATATTGTCGGAGAAATCACTTAAAAAAAAAAACGACTGCCATGTTTGTACAGCAAAAGAGCTCAATTTTTTACACATTCATAATCAGTTTGATTGAACTCTTGACTGTCAGTTGGAAAGCAAGCAAAATATGACCCATTATAGAACTTATACTAGATTCGCTAGTATAACATTCTTCCTTACTCGCCTTTCGTAATGCTGGTCAGAGAGAAACGTTTCACTACTACAGTATAGGAACACTCGATCAAAATGGAACATAGTTACTCCTTATCTCCTTTACTCGCCTTTCGTAATGCTGGGGCAGAGAAACGTTTCACTTTAATCTGACAGTATAGGAACGCCCGATAAAAATGGAACATAGTTACTCCTTATCTCCTTTACTCGCCTTTCGTAATAAAGAAGGAATTTAGAAGGGTGCGGGAAAGAGATGGCACGAGTAAAAGAAGGAGAAAGCAGATGGCTGGACTGCTGGTTGTGAGAAGCGAGGGGAGCGTATCCTCCTCTCTCTCTTGAGTCCCCCATCGTAGTATAGCATTAGAGCGAAATGGATTCACTTCAATCTGTCAGTATAGCATTAGATGTAGAAATATGAATTCACTTTAATCTGACACCAAGGGAATTTCTCAAAGTGAGTCTGGCATCGTAGTATAGCATTAGAGCGAAATGGATTCACTCCAATCTGTCAGTATAGCATTAGATGTAGAAATATGAATTCACTTTAATTTGACAGTAGAGAATTTTTCCCTCTCAAAGAGATTTTTTTCCCTCATCTAGCATTCACCTCAATCTGTCAGTATAGCAATATGGATTCACTTCAATTTGTCAGTATAGCATTAGATGTAGAAATATGGATTCACTTCAATCTGTCACTATAGAGAGGGAATTTTTCCTCCTAAAAGGGAAATTTTTTTCCCCTCACCTGGGGAAGGGGAAGGGGAGAGAGAGAGAGAGATATCTCTTTTCATCCCCCTCACCACCACTTGGCAAGGGGAAGGGGAAATCTATTTTTAGAAAGAGAGAGAGAGAGAAAGATATCTCTCTCTCTTTTCATCCCCCTCACCACCACTGGACAAGGGGAAGGGGAAATCTATTTTTAGAACACCCCCCACCCTACAGGCGGGGGGAAGGGGAGGAGGGATGAACGAGGGGGGAGAGGGGGGAGGGGATTTCGAGCAAAAAAGTGGCTTCAATCTCTTGATTTCCCTCTACTTGTAATGGCACATTTTTTCCACGATTTTCACTACTTAGATTCTGGAATAAACATTGATATTTGTAGCATACCTCACACACATCAATTTTTGAACGTACAATTTTTTTGCTGCACTTATAAATTCTATTAGATTGAACAGATCATGTCAAAAATAATCAAAATCAAATTGTTTTCTATTTGGACAAAGAAAAACACAACTCAGTGAAATAGAGATATAAACTTCTATACAGATATAAACTTCTATAAAGTTAGTTCCTGTCTAAACAAAAATACTACTTGCTAAATTATTTACAATTTGTATGCAAGTAGGAGGTCAGTGAAAAAAGTTTTTAATGCTAAATTCACACACACACTCACACATCTTTCTCTTTCAAGTTGGTATGTGCAAAAAAGGTAAAATGAGTATTAGAATGGGAATCAGATAATTACAGAAAAATAGCTCTCAATAGTTTCAGGCAGACATACAGTAAGCCATTTTAATATTTGTTTTTTCAAAAGTATTTTGTTCTCAATATTTCTTATATAATCAGGTAGATAGTTGGAAAATTTTGGCCCCAAAAAGATAAAGGATTTCTGAAAAAAAGTGTTACACACTCTGGGGTGTCTAACTAAATTTTCAACTACTCTTCTAGTTCTGTATACATTATCATTCTCGAACATTTGCCGACTTCGATTGCCTGATAACATGTAAAACGATGATAATACCATGAAAACATATTTATAGCGCAATGGCAAACAATCGAAAAACTGAAAGATAGGAAAAGATTGTTCGATCCTGCTCACACCCTTCATACACCGTACTATGGCTTTTTGAAGCACAAATAGAGGTGCTAGATGGGTTTTGTAGGTGGATCCCCAGCAACTAATGCCATAACTTAATTTGGAATCCACCAGAGCAAAATAGAGTTGCCTGAGCATAACTGAAGAAATGAATTTTCTAAGGTGGTAAAATTTTTCTAGAATATGGCGGAGATAAACATACTATGTTTGTCAAGTTCCGTTAATTTGATAGAATTCATAATGACAGCAAAAAATCCGTGTGTTTGTGTTACTGGCTCAACAGTTAACACTGCGAACTACATTTCTGTCCATATTTGAAAGAGATGTGAGTATGCATTATCTTTCACTCTCATTCAATTGCGTATCGAAATATCAGATTTTACTCACGCAAGTGCCACTTCTTTTGAAATCAATCCACTTCTATCAAAGGGATCAATCCTTGAACAACATAAATACGACACAAATCACATTGAATAGAAATCCTTACTCAATATTTAGCTATTTATTCTTGTAAATTGTATGAATAAAAGCAGAGAATGTTGATTCGGCACATATTGAATCATCAGGTATATGATTTTTTCAATTGCACTATTTTTCTTCCCAACGTTACCGGATTTTTAAAGCAAGGGAGAAATATCTGCACGGTTGAGAAAGAAGAATGCTTATCACAACATAAATTTAACTTTCCTTACCCTACTGAGGCTACTAAAATTTAGAGGAAAAGGATTGCTTCCAATGAGATCGGCATTTCCTTTGCAAGAGCATTTCTAAAGGGAAGATATTTTCTTTCATCACTGTGCCATGTGTTACCATACAAATACAAACTGTCATTCCTGCAACAATAACCTATTCAAAGCATTCACGTATAGGTCTTCTCTTGCTCTTTGTCTCCTATGAAAGAAGCGTTTCTAATAAAAGCAAAGTGAAGGCTTTGACCAGTCAACGGGTTTCGCAAACTTTGTTAGCAACTTCACGATAATAAGGTCCATGGATTCAATTATGTAAACTTCCAAGAATTCAACAATCAAGGTTTTGTTTCACATAAATCCATATCACCAATCATGTTTTCATTTGAATCAAATAATTGTTAATAATGTAATAAAAGCTCAAAACATACATACTCTATCCTAGAATGGTGGGGTAGTTCTATACCCTTTCACGTGTGGGTACTACTACTAGTAATCATTACTGCTAAAAACACTCCTTATATATTGCTGTTTCACTCTTCAAGCGAATAATCAAAATTCATAGTAATTTTGTAGTAATTTTTGGGGATTGAGCCCTATTCGGATGAGACTGCAATGTCGCATAAGACGGACATGCATCATTCAATGCATGGGAATAAATGCCGTGCAAAGGCGCTAAGTAGGCAATGTGCATCACACATTCATAGAGAATAACCGGTTGATAAAATGTAGCATGTCATAATATTATAAAAAGGATTTCCAAATTCATACCACAATATTTTTGCCTTTCAACAACTAAATTTCCTGAAAACTTGACAATTCTCAAGCGTTTGATTTAAAAATTTATATTGAGGCATAGAAATGGTGATTCATTTGTAATACCAAATTCGCAAGGCGCCAAGTAGGAAACGTGCTCCATAATAATTGTTCTTGGATATTAATAAAAGTGAGGAGCGTTGTCATTAATTTGATTATTAAAGGGTGTAAAAGAAACGAAACGGGGCCGCACTACCTGTACTCAGGGCTGTTGCTCTAAAAAAGGTTCATCCTCTAACTCTCGACTAGCATACTTTATTGTCTGATTCCACCTCACTACCCTCATTGGTGGCCTGTGGTTTATGGAAGTCAATTCTAGCTGGTAGCTGGTGGCACCAACTTATCTATTACTTTGCACCTTAGATATCTGTTGTATTTTATACAATTATTGAATCTAAGTCAGTGATCTAATACTTTCAATTGTATTGTTGCCAATGGTTCATTTGATGAAACTGAACTTGCTCACAAGCTGTATACAGTCTAACTTGAGTTACATACAATTCGATACTTATTGAATGTACGATTTTTTGGCGTCCTTTCATTCCATTAGATCACAGAATTAATAATAGCAGGAATTATAATTATAGGAGTTTTCTCTGATTAGATTGAACAAAACTTGGCAAACATGTGATGTGTATCATGTGTTTGTCGAGTTCCATTTAATCTTGTAGAATTTACAAGGACGGCAAACAAATGCACGTTAGAAATTGCCTGATTTCTAACCAGACTGGTCCACCAAAATATTCCTCGGTGAGGATACCTTATCAATATACCACAAAATGTCGAAATTCGATAACAATAACGACCACTAAAGGATCGCTAAAACGATTGATTTTTTTACAAGTATAGTTTATTCGGAAATAAATTAAACAGTAAATGAATAAAAATATTCCATGTTCAAAATTTGAAGCTGATTGATCAATTCTATCTAAAGTTCTTGTTGAACATACAAACAGACAGAAAACGCCTCCAGCAAGTCAAAAGTGAGAACCTCGCCAACGCTCATTCAATTATTATAAATTACAAGTGAATGTGGAACCTCACGTTTCAAGCTATACTATCAGGTAACCCGTTCTTCGCAAGGGCCTATTTTAAAACTTGACAAACTGAAAACTTGACTTGATGAAATCTAGAAATTTGAAAATAGGCATATAAGAATACTCGGTTGATTAAGAATTTGTTCGCAACATTTCAAGTAAATCAGTCCAGTAATTCAGACGTGATGATGCGTCAAACATAATTTTACTATCCTTTAGACGTGTATAAGCCAGTTCTTTCCTTCATGATAGTATAGGAGATGATAGATAGATGAATATTATTATATATCTTTGAATTAGAATAGCTTTTGAAAGGTTTGAGATATCAATGTGCGGTTGTCACCATACTTTCACCATATTATTTCCTCTTGAAATCTTGTATCGAAATCATGTATCATATGACCACCTTCCAATTTTAAAAAAATGAAGTTGGATTCACAATGGCTATTAGTTAATTTATAGATGTTAATGAAAATCACAGTGTCTTTAATTAAATATCAATAACATTTAATAGAACACAATTTGATTTTGTGGTTTCAACCCCCTCTTCACCTTTATCCCTTCAATAACTGAGTGACTTTGTTACAGCATGTGGTCAGCCTATTAGATATTTCTAAACTATCAAATTCAATGACGATTTTGAGTTTTAGAAATCAATATTACGCCTACACTGAATTCTTCATTGATTTTTTTGGAGTTTAGTGACCCCTTCTGGGACTGAGTGTGGGAACGAGTGAATTTCATTTTCTCAAATTCCTTGAAATAGAGAGGAGTTGTTTGAGAAATTTATCACTATGTCAAAATAATAGAAGCGGCAACTTTGGACATGCATTTCTAAGGAAAAGGTCGAATAAGTGTTCCTTTGAAGAAGGCTCGGATATTTTGCATGGTGCTACAAAAATGAAAAGTCTTCCCTTCGACAACAATAGCCATTTATTTCTTATAAATGCATTCGAACTCTACGTTTCTGGCTGTCTTTGTATAGTTTCTAGATAAAGCATTGTCTCGCAAGCGTCCCTGTTGAAAGGGAGAGGTTACTTTAAAGTAAACATGCTTTCAATACATTCAATAACTGACATGGCATGAATAGAATTCAGTCATCCACTAATGTGTCAACTGTTGTAAGTTTGAATGGTGTGTGCAGGTTTTCGGCTAGAGATTTGAACTGTTCACTCATTGTTTCCATTCCAGCGCTAACTTCAAAGAAGTGGGTACAATGACATCAAGGACGCTAATTATATAAAATCTGTAGTGGCCTTCAGAACTATATGAATCTATGAAAGTAACCGAAACTATATTATTTTCAGAAATCCGACTTTCGCATACCGTATTTGGGAGTGCTGGATCGAAATCCTAAATAAGAATCTTTCTATCTCTACTCATAAGAAATTTAGAATTTGTGAAAAAACATAAGTGATTAATCGTGAAATACGAATCCGCAACAACACTTGTTCTACGGTACATTAGGTTGGCACAATATTTCCCTCCAAAACTCGTATTTTATGATAGTCTAATATTATCAACTGTCATTTTCAATAATCTAAATTAGATTGACTTAATTTTGGCTTTCTTTTTGTCCTTCCTCTTTATGAAGATTCACTACCTACTAGAAAGCCCAACTCGTGTCTACAGACAGACAACAGTTCCCAATGTAGGCTCATTCACCAAAATTTATATATCTAGTCCAATGCATGGCCTAGATACAAATGCCTGTTTATTGAAACAGAAGGATTTTTGGTGGGCGTACAAGATCAGGTAATAACCACAAGAAATTATCAACAAAATGTAATGAAACTGCCTATGAATATTGATCGACGTTGTGGTTTACCTTCCGAAATAACACAGTACATCATGTCAGCCTGTCAGTCGATGGCAGCTACAGATTATTTGAGGCGTCACAATAGTTATGCGCCACTAACACGTGCATTTTACTTTTAATCAGCTGATGCTATTCTTATCCTATCTGTATTACAGAAACAGTAAGACGGAGACATAAATAGCATACAATCAGCTGATTGAAAGTGAAATGCTCCTGTAATAGTTTGATATTGAGAGGGTATTATTGTAGTTGTTTTTGTGTTTCTTATATTGTTTTCAGGTTTTTGAACTGAAATGAACTTTGATTTTACTGTTTGTTGAACCCTGCGTTTTTAGTGTGAGAATTGACTCTGTCTTGTTGGAATTTGCTAACTTGTTGCCTAGTTGTCAAAATTAAAGCAATTTTCGTGCATTTTCCAAGTGCAGTTCCAATTTCATGTCGAAAAAGCCACTGTATTTGAAAATTGTACGAGCATTGACCTTTTTGCAGCTTTGGCTTTTCCACTGGAAGTTATGCTCAACGCTCGTGGAGGGGGAATAATTTTCAGTGAAAAGGCAACAGTCGGAATTGAGACGTAACTGGGAAAACATGTAACGGTTGCGAACCTCGGTCCTCTGATTGGGTCCATTTCCCATTCAGAGGGACAAATTGTTAAGATTCCAGCTATCAGTAATTTTTATCTAGATGAATAGGGAACCAAATTTTATATAGTTAGTAGGAGTAGAATCAGAAAATTATTTGTGCGTGTGAGTTCAAGTATAGTGAGTTTTATTAAAACGTATGTAAGTGTTTCTGAAGAGTTCAAGTTTGAATATTGTTAAAAATGGTGAGTGCCGAACTTTTATTGTTTTTCTTATTAAGCTCAAAATTTAATTTCATAGAATGACCGAGGCCCAAATTTAAATGCAGCAAGTTAGCAGGTTCCCAAAATGTGTAGATTGGAATAATTGAATATATTTTTTGTGAATCAATTGCTGAATCACTTTGTTCTGTTTGAAAATTTGACATGTTAATTCGATCTACCTATTTGGAGTTCAATAAACCCGAAGTTAAATTTTATTAGTATTTTTCATTGAAGTTCCTGGCTCGTAGTTGCTAGTTGCTAAAATAGGTGACAATTAGTGATGATGATGATAATCTGTGCATTTGAATGAACGAATCCACTAAAAGCTCCCAACCGATCAAGGATTAAAATAGAGATTTGATAGCATAATTTTGCTAAATATTATAGAAGAGAAGAAACAACCCCTCTCCGTTTACATTGGTGTGCAGCGGTGGTATAGTCTGCAAGAATGACTATCGAACCACATGTATTCTTATATATTTCATATTTTGGAAGATAAACTAAATAGAGACAAATATGTCACCGGTTACAGAAATGATGTCAGGTGTGGTGTAGGGTTAAAAATACCTCCACCGGTTACACTCCTATAGAAACAAAAAATTGACATCAAGCGTACAACCTGAATGTGTATTTTTGTTTGTGCGTGAACTTCTGCTGTCGATGACAAGCATTGTTGACATCAATATTGTACAAATTTTTTCAAGTTTGCTAGAACAGTTGATCAAATAACTTTTCATTTTTGGGTTTAGTATTCAAGAATCAAAACATTTCTAATAATATCAACATATTGCCATTTAAAAGTATAGAAAAGTATAAACTCAACCTCCCCCATTAAAACATAATTAAACATTATCTCTTGTTATGACAAATTTGATTATAATCTAACCAATGTGAGATCCTCACCCTGTCGTGGTCGACGACGGCATTTACGCACAAACGAAAACCCAGCTCAACTAACACAGGTGATATTATGATAAAAGATAAAGACAAGGTGAATAGAAAAATAAATATAAATTTTTTTTTTGACAATCTTGTGCAATCTACTCACATTATAAGAATTATAAAACAAGTGCATGATATGTTACCGAAATTTTTACATAAACAAACATAATAATTTTTCACAATATTTACAAATTTTTCACAACGTTAATTTCGTTTGTTGAAATACTCATTATATAATAGACTATTATTTTATAATATTTATTAATAGTAAACTTCATAGGTAAATAACTAATATTGAATTGTTCTATGTAAAACAAATAATACGGTAAGGTGTCAGTGGAGTTGGCACGTTCTTCAGTCTGAAAAAGAAAATTGAAGATTAATAGTGAATAAAGCAATGAATAGATGATTATAGTTCTTGATTTAAAGTGAATAAACGCAAAAATAAATAATTTTTATTTATTCTTTAGGTTACCCAACGTACAAGTAGTAAATGTTTCTCGTTAATTGGTTTCCTTTACTATTTATAGTTTTCAAAATGCCATTTATAGGTATATATTTAAGTATAATCAGTTTTTCATTCAAAATGTTATACGGATTTAAAAATATGTTTCCAATCGGTAAAAAAGTGACAAGTTCGAAATTTCCAATGTAATGAGACAGAATTATTAGGGTTTTTGGAATGTTAATGACGAATTTATATCACTTGATGAAACTATCCAATTAAAATTATCGACCCATTAGTATTTTGAATAGCTTCTCTAAAATTATGGGAAAGATTATTAAAAAAAGAATGTTAAATTACCTACACATCAATAATTTCCTAGAGAAAAATCAGTTTGGTTTTCAGCATGGAAAGTCTACAACTGATGCAGTAATCCTCCTAACTAAATTGATAGATGAAAACTTCAACTCTAAACAAAAAACTTTGGCTGTATTCTTAGATCTAGTGAAAGCGTTTGATACTGTCCCTCATAGCATTTTATTGAAGAAATTAAATAATTGTGGGATAAGAGGCTTATGTAATGAACTTCTGAAAAGCTACCTTCAGGACAGAAAACAAACATTAAACTTGAATGGTACATCAGTTACAGATCAATCATCTAGTTTTGGTCTACCGCAGGGTACAGTTCTGTCCCCGGTATTATTTTTGATCTTCTTGAACGATGCTCTAAAATTAAAAATACCACATTGTACCCAAATTTCATTTGCTGATGATACAGCCTTAGTTTTTTCGGGTAAATCCTGGCGCCAAGTATACCAATCTGCTAATGAGGGTTTAAAAATTATGAAGAACTGGATGGATAATCATATTCTAACTGTTAACTTTAAAAAACAAAGTATATCACCTTTTCTTCGACACTAGCAGGTCAACCTGAGGACTCATTGCATTTGAAAATGCACTCTGATCCTCACTGCTTGAATGATGGGTTGAACTGTTTGTGCCAACAAATTGAAAAAGTTAATTCTATAAAATATTTGGGAGTGATGGTGGATAGATATTTGAAATGGGATACTCATATGAATTACCTATTTTCTAAACTTAAATTTCTTATTTATAGTTTCTACAAAGTAAATCAATTGAAAGACCTGGATGTAAAAAGATCAATTTATTTTGCGTATGCCCACTCGATGTTTCAATATGTGATTGAAGCTTGGGGTGGTGCATATGATTGTCACTTTAATAAAGTGTTCACACTACAAAAGCATCTTATAAGGGCAGCACTGGGTAAACCAAGACGATACCCAAGCAAGAAACTTTTTGAAGAATTAAGTGTTCCCACACTAAGACAGATGTAAGTAACTAGGATTGTTTTGCACTTAAATAAGAATAGAAGTAATCTAAAAATTAGAAATATACCGTACCAAACTCGTTCATTAGCATTAAATAATTTCAATATCAACTTAATAAAACTAGTAGTTTGTCGACACCAATTCACCTATCTTTGCAATATATTTTCAAACAAAATTCCGATGAAACTAATTAATTCAAAAATTACTAAAGCACTTATCAAGGAAATAAATGTATGGGTTGAGCAGAATATATATTTTACAATGCCTAAATATTAATAAATCTATTCATGATTCTTTTGAGTTTTGAATGTCTTCCTATCTTTTGTATTATTTATGAAAATTGATTAAGCACTGGGATGTGCTCACAACTGAATGCTGGATTTCCCCATCCTCCCGCCATTTCCTGAATGGTACTACCTTCGTTCCCGATGATATGTTTCAAGTACCATATTTATTCAATTACCGCCCGTGATAAATTATAAGATCCATAAGATCGAGTCAGTTGACAGAACAACCTCTCAATAACGAATACCTCTCTGCAGCGAAGTTTTTCTCGAGATAATCGACTTCGTTACATAGAAGTTCAACTGTATTTTGTTGGGGTGAGAGTTTAAGAACGGCATAGTATGAGAGACTACCAGTATCACATGGCTTTACGAAAAAAACAAGTACTACCAGGACTATCGGCTTTGACAGAGAAATTTGCAACATAAACCCCCTATAACATGGGATATCTAATTGTGCTCTCTTTTTATATGGTATTACTCAAAATTATAGTATTGCAGTATGCGAGAATGATTTTCTTATACAAAACTATACTATGATAGTATAACTGTACCTCACATACTTGTAGATTAGTTATTACAATCCACTAGAAGTGGCTGGTACCAAACTTATGAAAGATTCATTGGAGCATATTATATAAGTGAAAATAATAATTTGAAATTTAATAAACATATAACTGAGTTTTAATTACAAGCTCGAAATTAGAGAAAATGTGATTATCCAATTGCAAAGTATTGGCAACTGTTGATTCTATTAAATGATTCACTATGAAGAGATAGCAGACCTCGTGTGTCTCCAGAGTCATTGCCCTGTCACCAGCTGGTCAAATCTTTAAATAGTAGACTTGAGATGTGCGTCAACACTAGCGTCACGTGATCAATTTTCATAACGGCAAGGAAAGTTGTGTGAGTGTGCCACACCAGATTTTTTATCTATTATCTTCATAATCGTTCGTAATGACATGGGAATATCACTATCGTACTCGTATTTGACTAACTTAGTCAAGGCGTATAGTAACGAAAGCAATATTTTCGTCACCTATGTAGGGCCAAGGTCTGTGGAAAATTGTTTAGGGATCTTAAGGTAAGGCAAGGAAATTGAAAACCACGGCATATAGAAGATGACGGTAGGTGTCATGCGCATGTTTGTGCTAAATTTCCGGTGTAGCTGACGTCATTTTATATACAATCATCTGTTTTTAACAAATAAGATGCATAAATTGTCAATATGTGTTAAAAACGTCGGTTGGTGGCGATGACGCAATCTAGACGGCGCACACATTTCGTGACCCCTACCGTTTTCATCTAAATACCGTGGTGAAAACCATTCACTCTGTCTATGGGTCGCTTCACGCTTCCGAGGGTTGGAGACTTGAAATTTTACCCGCATTAGTATTGAATGGAAACATCAGCTTAAAATGTTTGTCTGCCTATTTGGTAGTGTTTTGACTGCCCCATGTGACTATTTTAACTGCCCCATGGGACTATTTTGACTGCCCATCGACTTAGGACAATTTTGAAACTTGTTTCCCCATTCACATCTACCGACCCCATCAGACAGACACGTGTCAGACATGTTCCAGACAACTGTGAGAAATGCTGACAGTTTAAACTGAATCTCATTCTATAGTAAGGTCCACGTTATAATGGCAGTATTTGATTAACATTGGTGTTGCTATCCTTGTCTATCTCTTGTCAGAGCAGACTATACAACGTTGCCAAATCGTCCTCTAACAATGTACATGTATAATTATTGATTTTAACAAAATATTCAATCACTAATATTCAATATTCAATATTGCATTGCATAGAGCTATTGAAGGATTAGACAGGGGAAATATTTTCCACCGAATGTATCAGGTATGTGCATATGCGGACGATGTAGCAATAACTGCAAGAAGGAAAGATGTCCTACAGGAAACGTATTTGTTGCTAGAAAGAGAGGCGAATAAGATTGGCTTGATAGTGAATGAAAGAAAAACGAGGTACATGAAAATATCAAGTAGTCAAGCAAGAAGAGTTCCACAAAACCTCCGAATTGGAAATAAAATCTTTCAAGGTGTAAGGAACTTCAGCTACTTGGGGGTTGAACTAAATAACGAGAACAAGATGGGTTACAGCATAAAGCAAAGAGTATTGGCTGGAAATGGAGCATACTTCAGTAACATGAAACTTTTGAAGAACAGGGTCATATGTAGAAACACAAAACTTAAAATATATGAGAGCCTAATTCGACCTGTTGTAACGTACGGCTGTGAATCTTGGACGTTAACAAAAGAAGACAAAAACCATTTAGACGTTTTTGAAAGGAAAATCCTAAGAAAGATTTATGGTTCAGTTAAAGAAGGAGAGGAGTGGAGGAGAAGAACTAATTCAGAGCTCGAGGAATTGATAAAAGGCCGAAATATTGTAAAATTTATTAAGGCACAGCGGCTTAGATGGTTTGGACATATCTGTAGAATGAACGAAAACAGAATGCCTAAAATAATATTCAAGGAGAGGCTACATTCAAGAAGAAAGATAGGAAGGCCGAGAATAAGATGGGAAGATGAAGTCAGAGACGATCTCCAAAAAATGGGATATAGAGGAGGATGGAGACAATTAACAGAGGACCGAGAAGCGTGGAGAGCTGTAGTGGAGGCGGCAAAAGCTCATATTGGGCTGTAGTGCTAAAAAAAAAAAAAAATTCAATCACTAATATGAAAATTCATTATATAATTATTGAGAAATATATTTTCAAGATGATGATTTTCAACAAGATTTGATATTTGATCAGATGCCAGTAACAACTGTCCTCTATGGAAGGCAGTGGCGAGGCAGAGAATCAGCAACTCTGTTCTCCTATCCTTCTCCACTGTTATTATAACGTGGACCTGACTATAGACACCATCAGTGAGATTTGCACATATCAGTGTCAGTACAAATGTCCGTTCCATTAAGAATATCATTTCCATTAATAATTTGGTTTGTTGTGTTATATGTGAATAATTCAATTTATAATTATTTTAACATGATATTGTTTAGTATATGCATAAATCGTTGAAGCTTTGAACATATCAATAAAAATTCATTGCAAAGAATACTCTGAATATCCTGCCAAAATCATGTTTTGACCGAGCTTGATGAAACGCTGAAGTCGAGTTGCAGTCATCATTGATGGATTTAATATTGCCATCATAACGTGGACCTCACTTATAGTTTTCATTCAATGAAACCTATTGCACTAGATTCTAGTTATCTAACTCGACCCATTTTCTCGACACAGCTCGATGAAACGCGTAAACCAGGCATTTAACGAGTTGGATAAACTTTCCTACTATCTCAAATTTTTAAAAATATGTTTTATAAAGTGATGGTATAAGACTTTTTTTTCTCATGAAAATCTGTAATTAAAGTTTGACCAACAGAGTCAAAGAAAGGGATGGCGGTTGCCTCATTAACAAGTGTGACGACAACCCCCCCCCCCCACCAAGTCTCTGAAAACTAGGCCTGTTGAAAACTAGCTGAAACAATTGACCCACATGTGCATGTGGAAACCAAGCCGGAGAACCTTTCCCACGATAACTCCACTCGTCCCCTGGCAATAAATATCCTGCAAATTTAAAAGAAAGGTCTGATGCTTTCTTTTCTCCATCCTGACAGTTTGACAACTATTGGCGTAGCACGTCCCAAACCAACAAAAAACTTCTTATTGAGATATCTACCTTTAAGAATTGGCACGAGTTAACCGAATACACTGTCGAGCTTGTGCCCCGACTCAGCGACGCCAATCTTCCTTTTACTTATTTCCCTTCCACTTTCTTTCAATGTCTTCTTATTTTGCTGTCCGTTTTCTTCTTGTCTGTCTTTTTCTTCGTCTTTTCATTATTCTTCTCCTTCTTCATATTATTCTTCATTATCTTCTCCTCTCAGTCAACTCCTCCACCATGATTTCACCATGAACATCATGTTCCTACTCCCCCTCATCCTTTCAGTCCCCCTCCTTCTTCTCGGCTCCTCAACATTCTCCACCACCTCATCATCCTCCTTCTTCTTGCTGTTGT
Organism: Nilaparvata lugens; assembly: GCF_014356525.2. Taxonomy (NCBI): domain Eukaryota; kingdom Metazoa; phylum Arthropoda; class Insecta; order Hemiptera; family Delphacidae; genus Nilaparvata; species Nilaparvata lugens. The sequence goes on from NC_052519.1 coordinate 6,806,344, forward strand.
TGTTCTTCGTCTTCTTCTTATCCTTCTATCTTCTCTGTCTTTATCACTCATCACACTCCTTCTTCTTTTTGCTATTGTTGTTGTTGCTCTTCTTCTTCTAATACTCTTCTTCCTACTCCTCCTCCTACTACTCCTCCTCCTTTTCATCCTATTCCTCCTCATCACCCGTAGCACGTTCCAGAATACAAACAAACATTTCTAGAAACTATTGAGTGAGATATCTCTGGCAGTCGCATTAACCATGCATCCTGTTGTCAAGTGTCCCAATTGTAAAAGGACCCGAAAAACGCAGAAAAGTTTGTTAGGGTGCATGGTGAAGAATTGGCACAATACAGTGTTAGACTTGTGCCGTCGGCTCATCGACACCAACCTACCTTCTTTCAGCATGAGAATCTCTACAATTAATGTTCAGTAGCATTTTCACCTAAAATTAAAAATAAGCTCGAAATTAAAGAAAATGTGATTATCCAATTGCAAACTGTTGGCAACTGTTGATTCTATTAAATGATTCACTATGAAGAGATAGCAGACCTCGTGTGTCTCCAGTGTCATTGCCCTGTCACCAGCTGGTCAAATCTTTAAATAGTAGACTTGAGATGTGCGTGAACACTAGCGTCACGTGATCAATTTTCATAACGGCAAGGAAAGTTGTGTGAGTGCGCCACACCAGATTTTTTTAAACTTGATAATCCAATTGAAAATTAATAATCGATAATTTATTGAAATTAAAAATTAAATCAATACAATTAATTTAAAAAGTAGAATAATTTTGAGTAAATCTTAATTTCAAGTTGACGCTGTGGGAGGGGAAACAGCCGACGCGGCTGACTCCCTTCATCTTAGTAAACAGAATAATTCTGCTTTCTACATTACATCTCATTTACACTATGGCGCTCGAATAATTAATTTTGTCTATTGTTTTTACATGCGCTGTATCTAGATTTTCACTTTTCACAGTCTGCACACAGAATTTATTATATTAATTTGAAGTGTGCCTTCTCAATACGAGTCAGAGGTATCACAATTTGATAACTCCAGTTTCAGATATTGATGTTTTTCAAAGAAGTTTCATGATATACTATGTGTCCGACTCCTTCATCTTATCCTTATTCTGTGAAAAATGAAGATTCAAAATTTCTTTTCATAGCTTTTGTTGTGTTTTTTTCTTGTTCCATTACTCGTTATAATTTAAACACTTGATAATGGAATGAACATCATCAGATCACGTGAACAAAAAAAATAATAAAATGGTAGGCCTACCTGAGATATTATATGATGACACTGTACTCCTGATAAGTTGAGAATTTTCAAGCTGAAAGTAGATTAATTTGTTGATCATTCGGTTCAAATATTAACAAATGTTACCAAATATTACCAATATTATCACATATAGTGAGAACGAATTACTCTGAAGCTTTCTATTCTCACTGAACATGAAGAGGCAATACCAAGCCAGAATTGCAGTTCCGTTCAGATCATTATTATCAGAGCTTTCAAATTGATGCTATGTAAATTTAACTATGGATGTTATCCCCATCTCACAATTTCCCTATTTATCCTTATCGTGATTCAGAATAAAGTAGTGGATCTCTATAATCACAAAAAATGTACAGTACCTGATGAATAGTAAAAATAACAAAGTTTCTAGTAATAATGCAACTTTTTCTAGGTACGAATTTCAAGGCTCATAAAATGACTTTTTCTCAATCACAGGCAGAAACTCCAATGATGATAATAATAGTAATTCAATGAAAATTGTTTGTATTGTACATTGTTCGATGTAAGATAAGCTACATCTTTAAGGTGATCGACGTATTTAGGATTATCATGTTTATGAATGGAAGCGACTATTATTTCAAGAATTCAGCAGTTGTTTAAAAATCTTGAATTTTAGTATGATAATTTCATCTGTGGTGAGTAAAAATAGCTCAATTCTTTCTAGCAAATAATATAGATCATCTAAATTTTTACTTGACATTTATGCCAGGTTTAAACTATGCCAATTGGCAAAACAATAATAATTGTCTTCTTAAACCGTCAGCTGATGTTGTCAATTAGTTTTTATTTAGCCATGCATAGATGATGGTTTTAGAATTAAAAGATTCAATTGATAATTTACACCAGCTGTACATTTCAGAAGACAATATTATTGTCTTGCCAATTGGCATCGTATAAACCCCCCTACATTTTAGTTTTCAGGTATGATGATAGTTTGTGATCTATGCAATAGACAAACAAATATTTTATTACAGTGTTTCAATAAAAAGGAACTTTCAAAATAACTTTCCACTTTCATTTCATAATACTTTAATATTTTATTAAATATTTGTGTAAAATAATATAAATATAAACATAAATATTAATGTGTTTAAATATTTTATTTTATACCTTAATATTTTTAATTACCGATAAAATTAGATTGTTTTTTTCCTCCACTGAAAATACTCTGACTGTCACATATTTTAGCCAATCCTTAATAGCGTCCTCAATTTGGGTCTTAATGCCCACAGTCGACCCACAAGATTTTTTGATAGAATCTGAAACATAAGGTAATATAAATTTTAATGAGAAATTCTATAAATATGAAGGCAGATGAAATTTTGCCACCACATAGGAGTTATTATTTGATACAGGTGTTGCATGGTTAAAAGGGACAAAAGGGATAAAGGGACAAGTACGAAAATTTTTCTCAAGTGCACATCTAATATTTTGTTATACACATTGATATTTTGAATCACAAGGCGAGGTGATGACTGTTTTTTAGATATTCGTTCAAACATTCAAATGGACTAAGAATAAAGTAAGAATATTGGGTTTCCAAATTTTGTAGCATAGACGAATTTTAACTTGAAATACTCCTCTTTCGTTATGCCTATAGAACTAAACAAATAAGGCTCTATATAAAAACGGTAAAAAATTTACTTTTCAGATTTATGAGTGAAATGTAATAGTTACTGTAGGTACATACTTAGATTTATGGAAAAAACAGTTGTATGCCGATATTTTAACCATTTTTTATTGGCCTACTAAATTTTGTAAACCTAGACCAAAAGTTAAAATCACAATGAAATTAATCAAAAATATCCTTGACATATGAGTTGTAAACATTCATAAATTAATAATTGGAAATTAAATTTTAAAATGAGCAAGTTTAAGCTAAATTTCGTCACCATGGAATGACGATATTAGGAAAATGTTGATATTTATGAGCTGAACTCCGGGCACCCGTTTCCAATTTCTTGGATCACCGAGTTAATTACTGAACTTTTTAAAAGCAATCACTTTGATGTTAGCCTACATAGACTATTTATGAGTGCCATAGCAACAGACTTCCATTGTTTGCAGGTTAAATTGGGTTATGTTTTAAAAATCTTTATTTTTCATTATATTATTAAGTTTCATTCAATTTGTCAACACAAGCAGTCCTGTGACAAAAACAATACATAGATAGCATAGTGAAAATGTTTGTGTAGAAATCAAAGTAATTGTAATTTATTTGAAAGTTAAGTAGTAGGCTACATGTACAATACTTAAAACCAAGCTTATTGTATTATATTAATTTTTAATTAAATTAGAGCCCACTAATTTAACAAATATACCTAAGTTAACTCTAACCTCGAATGTAAACAAGTGTGAATAACACACAATATTTGTTTTCAAGTTTAGACAATAAATCCAACCAAACAATCTCATTTTTTAAATAAAAATAATAAATAAAATAAACTCACCAAGTCAAAGTGGAATGGGTAGACACTTCTAAAAGAGTTCACAGCTTTCATCAACATGATGAGAATTCAAACATGAAATGGCGTCGATCGGTCGTTGACGAGAGTTGCTAGATCCGTTTTTGTATAAGGACTACTGTAGCGCTGTGAGTGGTGAATTGGAAGCTCGTTTTCAACGAGAGATCAACCGTTGAAAACAACGTTGTATTTAAAACGTTGAAAAATTCAACCGCTGACGGTTATTCGACCTCAACAACCAAATTTCAACGTTGGAAACACGTAGGTGTGCTACCTGGGATAGTATCAAGCCGAAATGAATTGAGCAACTGAATTTCAAAGTTACTATCCACTGTTAAAATTGCACCGTGATTTCCTTTTACTTCCAAATGGATTAAATTGCCTCACTCTTCAACGTAACAATTATTGTGAAAAAAAAACAGTGGAATGTGAACGTCATCCAAATAGCACATAAATTTCAATTTTCAGATCATTAAATTCATAAAAAAACGAATTCTTGAGAGAATAGTGATGAATTGCAAACAGTGCATGTAACATTGATACAAAGCGATACAATGAAAATCAACATCGATTAATTTAATTTAATACTGGACTCATCTAATTTATATTACTGTTAATTTATATTATTTATAAAGCTTATAAAATGTAAAACCAACATTCTCAATTTTCTCTACTGGAGCAAAACATCGATAGAAAATAAAGAAGAACCCATTATAAGCAAAAAATACTTGTGTACTAGAATTCACTTGAACTAACTCATCACTTCAACCCTTCAATTATCACAATGAGCTAGAATGGTATAACAACAATGAAATTGATAATCAGGTACATTTTTCAAATAGCTTCACCCAACTAAATCTGTGAATGCCAAGTCATGAGTAATCATGTTCAATAGATTTAATTTGAATGCTTCAAATAGAAAATGATCTATTCTTTTGGTGCCCGAATCAAAATCAATATCAATCAACATTAATTGTCATCAAGAAAAGCTTCTGCCAACCTTGTGATTCCAGTACGATTCTGCCCATGCTTCACTTCCATTTATGAATTTCTCATTAAGGCACGTGTGTAATGAATGACAAGATGCGAGTGCATATTTCAATATTCATCTTATACGGTAGGCTACTTTGTGCTTAAATGTGAAACACATTCATGATTTTCCTACTTTTTATGCATGCTTACTCTTCCTCAATTTGTATGTTTGCATGGCATTCATCTTCAGAATCTACTGAATTTTCATATTGGACTGTCTAAATAATGTAGATTCAACTAGTTAGAACGGAAGATAAGCTACTTTACAGAGAGAATCATGGAAAATTTCAACTCAACAAGCCCAATGAATAATTTTTTGATGTCTCAGCCGTCATATATCTTTGGCTCAACTGTAGGTATATTATCAACCTGGCTGAGAGAATATTAACTGTAGAAAAACGCAAACACTGCCCGCTATGATTTTTCAGGAAATTGCCACTGTTAACACTATTGTATTCTATCTCAGTTTTTTATATATTAAAAAATCAGTTTTTTATATATATTTTTCATATTGTATTTATCTCAGTTTTTGACATTCATAACTTATGATAAATTTTAGCATAGAATTATGATCATATACACATATTTTAAATAGGTATTATAATTATTATGTGATGGTATGAATATTTTATCGGTTGCAAACAATATCTTTGTCTGTCATAGAATGCATGATTCAGTACATATATAACAACCAAATTATTTTAGAGAATTAAAATGTGAAAAATTAGTTTCATCGCATGTCAAAACAATAGACAAAATTGATTGTTTCGAGCGCCATAGTGTAAATAAGATGCAACTTAAAAAGCAGTAGGCGTACTATTTTACTGTTTAATATGGTGAAGAGAGTCAGCCACGCCGTACCGCGTTGACTGTTTCCTCTTCCACAGCGTCAAATCGAATTGCAAATACATAACAATATACATCAATGGATTGGCAATGAATGTAGCTACATCAATTATTTGTCCAATTCTCTTTGAAATCATTTGCTTCGAAGTTGATCGGAAAAGACAAAAACAAATCGAAAACCCCCTAAAATTTTTTCATACATGTCATTTTATCAAGGAAACTGTGTGATTTATTGAGGAAATGAATACTACTAGTATTGTAATCCATAATGTATCGAATCGAATGGCATGTGATAGATTTTTTCCGATTAATGGTTACACAGATAATTGATTTCCTGCTTGCTGTTTACTATGGCGAAGAGAGTCAGCCACGCCTTTCCGTGTCGACTGTTTCCCCTTCCACGGCGTGAAATCGAGTCGCAAATACATAACAATATACATCAATGGATTTGCAATGAGAGTGGCTACATTAATTATTTGACTCATTTTTCTTTCAAACTACTTGCTTCGAAGTTAATCGAGAGAAACAAAAAAATCAAATCACAAACCCCCTAAATTTTTACATATATACTATTTTATCAAGAAAACTGTCTATTTTATTGAAAAAATGAATTGAACTAATATTGTAGGGGGGCGCGACAGTCGAGACCGACGACATTCGAGGCCTACGACCGTAGAGGACAGTTTTACAGTCCTCTACGGTCGTAGGCCTCGACTGTCGGGAGTGTACGAAAATTAGAGTGGCCTCAACTGTCGCCTAACGCAGGCGACATTTGAGGCCACTTTTTCAGGAGTCCTCTCCCGTCGTAGGTCTCGACTGTCGGGGCTGTACAAAAATTAGAGTGGCCTCAACTGTCGCCTAACGCAGGCGACATTTGAGGCCACTTTTTCAGGAGTCCTCTACCGTCGCTGGCCTCGAATGTCGCTGGTCTCGACTGTCGGGCCTGTACAAAAATTAGAGACTCGCTTGCAGCAGGCGACAGTTGAGGACACATCCTACTGCGATTCCAGACAAAATACATTTTATAATGATTATAACTTCTGATTTGTTGAAAATTAAATAATGGAAACTTCCTTCATAAAAAAAGCATATGAACATTGAAGGTAGATAGTGCTTATCCTTGAAGGATTTTCAGAACGATCATCTTTGTGAAGAATTACAGTAGTAATGCAGTAGTAATGGATTCCCATTACTTGAAAATATGTTTAGGGACCATCATCCAAGTACTGGAATGTATATGACTTGACCATCTTTGTTGACGAAACTCAATTGGAGGATGGAAAGATGCTGGTATCTTTATTTTACATGCTGAACTTTCAAAGTTACACGAATTTAAAGTTATAAAGAATTTAAAAGTTACAAAATTTATAAGCTTCAGAGAATAGAAAAAGGTTATATACAGTAGTATGATGCTTAGAGTAATGAACAAATTTACCTTTTTAGGAAGAATCTAGGAAGTTGATTTGAAAAATCAACAACTTTACATAAACATTCTTCCTTAAAAATATTTTTTTACTGTGTTTTTGAGGGGGCGCGATAGTCGAGACCGACGACATTCGAGGCCTATGACCGTAGAGGACTATTTTACAAAACAGTCCTCTACGGTCGTTGGCCTCGACTGTCGGGAGTGTACGAAAATTAGAGTGGCCTCAACTGTCGCCTAACGCAGGCGACATTTGAGGCCACTTTTTCAGGAGTCCTCTGCCGTCGCAGGTCTCGACTGTCGGGGCTGTACAAAAATTAGAGTGGCCTCAACTGTCGCCTAACGCAGGCGACATTTGAGGCCACTTTTTCAGGTGTCCTCTACCGTCGCTGGCCTCGAATGTCGCCGGTCTCTACCGTCGCTGGTCTTGACTGTTGCTGGACTCTTCTGTCGTTTGCCTCGTTTGACATCGACCCATATTGTAGTACATGATGTGATAAATCAAATGGCTTATAATAGAACTGTTCTCGATTAATGGTTACAGAGAAAATTGATTTCCCGTGTTTACCTGCATTTTTCATGTTTTATGGGGCTGGGGCGGAAAGCTCCAAGGGGATTTCTTGGGACTTTTGGGAGAATCACCCTTTGGGAGGGTTCTATCGATGGTGGGAAATTCAGCTTTTATTTAATTTTCGGATCGAAACTGCTTTTTTGGACCTTCATTGACTGGGCTAAAATGCAATATGTATCAAATAAAAATCAAGTCATGCTTTTTGCTAAAACTCAACGCAAACAGTACTTACACGATAAAGTACCAATTTTTTTCCGAGAGTGCATTTTCATACTAGGCTCTACATTCAGTGTGACTATTCTTTCAATTCTAGTTTCTTTTTATAAATTCCTTATCATTCTACAACAAAAATGCACTCACCCAGCATCAGCATCCTCCCCATCACCAGGCGTCTGTTATTCATTTCGCCTAGCCACCGCCTCCATCCACCTCGTGGGCCCCTGCGGCCCGTGAGCGGCGCCAGCTTCAGTGAGCACTTGGCTACTGTGACAGGGTCATCGCTCGGCTGCTCACAGACTCTAGGGCGGTGGCTATTTGTCTACCTGCCTGTGCGCCCGGCTACACCTGAAACATCGCACACGTGATAGAATTTCAAGGACTACTCCCTTGTTTCGGATGGACACGTTAAGTCGTTGGTCCCAGCTGCCAAAAAAACAGTCCTTGGGTCATGTCAGAGGGGCTGGGATTTATCAGTAAAATCAGAAAACTCAGACATATTTAATCGTCACGGCCATTTGATAACAAAAAAAAAAACAATCATCCTACCTCTCATTTTTATATACATTGATTATGCAATACATAATTTAATATTATAAATGAATTGAGGATGATTTTCCTAAGAAAATCCTATATTTATTATCCTTGATTCCGGTCCGATTTCCGAGGCTATTTGTAAGTTTGTCTGTGATTTAATTGATCCCCTGGCCGCGTTATGAGCGCTGCGCAGGTTAAGTCCAAAAGAGGGAGCGCCACCTTACTGCATCTAGACTCACAGGATTTTCATAGGGTTTACTCCCCTAGACAAATTGCTTCCACCACAGCTAGAGAGTGAATAGAGTGAATAGAAGTATTATGTGGGAGAATTTGATTAGAAAAGGTTATCATTTTCATTTCGTAAATGCTATAAGATCACTGTAACACAATACACAAATAATAATCAACACAGGTGATAAACGACTGGACGAAATGGTAGTCAACAAAGGAGTTAGACAAGGGTATAGTTTATCACCCACTTTATTCGATATACATCTTAATATATATATTATTCAATATATATCTTAATATATAAACCAGGCCTATTATTAAAGACTACTGCTGACACGCTCACAAACTGATAAACTCACCTATGAGACAACAAAGAAGACATATGAAGCCGAAGTGAACAACAAGAAGAAGGGATCAATTGTAGCAAAAATTCAGCAGACCAACCAAAAAAAGGAAAGAACTGTGGAAAATCATAAATGAAGAAAGATGTAAAAAATACTCAACTACTAAGGACAATGTACATCTCAAGCACTATCATAGACCGACCCGTACCATGTTTGTAACATCCTGAATTGTGCATTTATTCAGCCGCCGATAGAATCAGTGGGGGACACAACTGATGACTGTTTGGGGCAAGAAAATACAACAGTAGTACTCAACGAATTTCGAGCCATCACAAATGCTCAACTGAGCAGAATAATCAAGAAGCTAAAGGCCAATAACTGTTCAGGGCATGATGAAATCACTGGTAAAATTATAAAATATTGTGAGGAAGAACTAAAACAGCCACTTATAGACATAATCAACACATCTTTCGAACAGGCAGCACTTCCAAAAAGCCTAAAGATATCTAGAATATTTCCCAAGTTTAAAAAAGGTGACAAGACTGACCCTAAAAATTATAGACCTATTGCTAACATCCCAACAACATCAAAAATTATAGAACGGGCAGTCTACGATCAGTTGATTGAATACCTTGTAACTAACAATTTGATGTCGGTACAACAGCATGGCTTTAGAAGAGGGCGTAGCACATCAACGGCTATTGCAGAGTTGTGCAATAGTATAAATAGGCTATGGGAAGGAAAACAAGCAGTGTCCGACCTATTTATTGACTTACAAAAAGCGTTTGACACACTGAGCTGGGAGACCCTAAAATATAAACGGAGAAAAACTCAAAATAAAGTGAAAGGCGCTGGCAATGGTGGCTGGAGGACTATCTGTCTGACCGGAAGCAAAGCGGTGTTGAAATTGAACACCACAAACAAACAAACATACTACAGTACAAATCCTATCTCCGCTCCTACTGTCCGGCCGCATGGATCAATAATGGGACCACTACTTTTTCTAGTGTATGTTGTAATATTACATTTTTTCTCGATTGGAATCGAATCTGCAATTCGAGATCTATAAAACTTTATAGTAAATATCAGAGTCATCGATATACGGACAACTTTTTGACTGAGAATTTATCGTAAATGATTGTGTTGCATGTTCAATGGTATCACTGAAAAAACAAACTCTGTAAACAGAGTTAACAAAATTAACAGATAATATAGAGATGATATATAAAATTTAAAATAACAGTTTCAAAATAAAGTTTTATTGAGAACAAATATAAAATGTGAATTCTAAACTTGTAATTTATAATTTTTTGGTGACGTGTCCGTAACGTCGATACTGTTTTGAAGTGTCTACAAAGCTCTGCTCTGTTCCTTGTAGCTAGGCTTCCTTCTTCTCTCTAAAAATATGGCTGGCTATGTGTGTTGTAATTTGTGCTCTCTGAATATTTTTCTGTTTAAGTGAATTATTAATGTTTTAAATTGAGTTTTGAACAGTTTATAGTGTTCTATTTTGTCTATAATTGATTTGTGTGTATACAAGCCTATAGCCATTGTGTTTTCAACTATATAAACTGGATAAGTATTTAGCTCGTAGTAACTTTAGATGCTTGAGTGTGAGATATTGTTCTTTGTGTACAGTATATTGCCAAAATTCTTCTGAAGATTATAAGTTCATTTGCTCTAAAAACTGGATTTCTCATTCATAGGCGATAGATCCATTCATAGTTTATCAAGAATCTATTACATTGGAGCCGATAACTATCCTTAGGTTAATAGGTGTGAAATGCTATCCAACCGATTCAGGAGAAATTGGTAGCATGGCAAATGTTACTCCTGTGGTGGGACCGAATTACAAAATAAATATGTCCCAAATGGTACACCATGAAATCCCTGGTTATAAAAATTATTAGTAGGATAGATATCTTGATAGGTTATGAATGGTATACTGCTGAATGGGAGGTCGGTTCAAGAGAGATCAAGTTTCAATGAATAGATATCAGTGCATATTACAAAATGGCAAACATTAAAAATGATCTGAATCTTATAGCATTCTTAACACAAAAGTTTGATGAGCAAATGCTAGGTTTGATGATATGAAGCAAGAATTTGCTAGCATAAGACTAGAGCAGGTTAGTATAAACCTTCTATTGAAAGATGCACATGAGACATTGATTAAAAATCATAAAGATGAAAACAAATTGAAGCATGATAATAGTAGTGTTAAGATACAAGATCAACTCATTCAAGTTTCTGACAATGTAGGCCTAGTTACTGTTGTTGAAAAAGTCAACCCTAATGAGATAGTAGAATTGAGTAAAGAAGTAGGTAGGGAGTTGTCTTCACTGAAAGTCAACTATCATGAAAGTAATATTGCTACATTGAAGGTTAAGAAAACTATAAACAAAGTGAATGATTACATGAGACAGGTTTCTGTAGAGGTTAGGAACAATGTAAACAAAATGAATCTTGCTTTGAATCAAGTTGATAAATTCAACTTTCAACTGAAAATTGAAGAGGTGTATGCAAAGCATTATTTAGTAAACATGACTAACTTTTGTAAGCAAAACGGCTTTGTTGAGACAAATGAACCCATGAATAAAATCATGTTCTTGAAGAAAACAAAACACAAAGTCACCATTGATGTGTTAGTATTCAAAGGTTGTTTCAAGTTGCTTATTTACAAGATGATGACAGTGAATCACATGATGAAAGGGTATTCCCCAGCACACAATGATTAGGAATTCTGTGTTATGCCGGGATTCAGAATAGCATAATCGCTATGCAGTGTATGGTAAGAGTCCATAATTGTTTTTTTTTTCTTTCCTGTAGCCTATTTTTCTTGGCCCTTAATCTTTTCAAATTTCGATTCTTTCCTGTCTTTGTGTAATGTTCAGTAAAATTCTTCTATGATGCATATCTTAAGCAATCTTGTCCATAGTCATTTAAATTTGTATTTTTTCTGAAATAATTTTGGAAGTTAAAATAGTAGCTTATTTTCTTAATCTTTAAATTGTTGATAAAACTTAACTTTTCTAAAATCTATCCATTGTAGTGTAAATAATTGTTTGCTTGCGGTATATTTTTTCATCATGTATTACATATTTTAATTATGTCTATTTTTTTTAGGTATCATATTAGGTAATTAGGTTTTTCAGAGCAAATTATGTCCCATTTTCTCATTTTCAGTATATTTTATTAAATATACTTCCTTATGAAAGTTCAGTACTGACATGTAGGATAGGCTCTAATTAATCTTTTCTTCTTTGTATTATTTAGGAAATTTATTTACCCAATTTTCTTTTTCTCTTGTTTGTATTTTTTAGGGAACTTATTTACCCATTATCCATCTTGATCATCTTTGTATGGTAATCTTGAAATGTTTGTATTTATTATACAGTCTTCAAATTATGAAATTATTTAAAAAATAAATGGTTCAATTTAGAACATGCTGAAATCTATTCTTATGTATAAATTCTTTTGTTATAATAAATAAACTTTAAAATTTGAAAGTATTAATGAATTGTGTAGCCATATATATGAGATGTATTAATGAAAGTTAACTTGAATAATGTTTTCATTGAATAAAAACGTTTTGTTATATTATTAATTGAAATGAGTTAAAGGTTAAAATTTCTCTAAAGTTTTTGTAATTGATGTCTTTTTCTAATTTTTTTTTTTAAAAACTGTTTGTTATATAAATTTTGATATGATTGATTATCGTTTGAAATGGATGCTGGAGTGTATGTAGAATTTTTAGTGGGGTTTGTTGATTAGAATTTTGCTGGTATGTGATTGTTTTTTGAGATGGAAACCCATTATTGCCTAAAGAAGGAATAACAGAGGTTATGACTTAGAGAGGCAGTAATGAGATAATATTTTTTGTGTTGATTAATAATGTTGATTGCCATAGATGCAAAATAATGATTAATTATGTTGATTGCCATAGATGCTGTTTACTTATGAATATTGATTGCCTTTGAAGCAAAATATTATTGATGTTTTGAATGATTTCTTGTTTAATGATTGATAGTAAAGTTTTGGGTACGCGCCACCTTAGTCCTCCAACACACCCAGAACCTGACAGGAGTGGACAGCGACTATCTCATCCATCGACACCGTACGCCAGCGACAGGGAATGACTGTTTTGAAAGAGTCTCGAATTGGCGTGTGCGTTAGGCGCCAAAACCGGACACTTTTACATCCGTACAGAAACGACAAAGTCAGACACATCGAATCTCAGACACTTCAAAAACAAGACGGTCAGGTTATACTTCTTGGACGGACTGTACTACGCAGAGCTGTCTGATTTTCAAACAATGGTATTGTTCTGATGAATCCCCACATGTAGGCTATTCTTAACAAGACCATTGACAATTTATTTCTGAAACCTATCACTCTTTTCTATCCCTTTACGTAGTAATATCAGACAATGACTTATCTTGTAACTGTATAATTCCTATTTATCAGTCCTATATATCTATTTATAAGTCCTATATATCATTCCTATTTTGTGCAGTTGTCTCTCTTTTCTGCAGTTATTTGGAGCTTAAATAATAGAACTATTAGTAAATTTCTTGACTCAAAACGAAAATAACTTCACTTGATAGGTCAATTGTCAAGATTAGTGAGTACACTGAAACTTCTCTATAATTCGTAGTTTTGTCATCAAAAACACTGTAATTGGTATTCCCAAAAGATAAATACACTAATATGCAATAGTAACTGATAACTCCAGTAATGAGTTCATCGAAAATTATGCTACAGTTACTAATAACTCCAGTGATGAGGAGACCAAAAATCACATCAACTGATGAAGTGAATTGGAAAAGTAACTTGTGATAGCAATACCTTTAACGTTATAGTAATTGGTATTATTAGTTTAGGGATTTTGAATTCTGATTGTGAATTATTTACCCATACGGAGTGAACTTTAAAGTTCTATGGATTCACATAATATAATAATATAACTAGAGACAGCCTTGGTTGAAGAACTCGCTCATGAACAGTTGTATTGATCTCTGAAATCTTTTACAAGTATGTCAAATTAATATTTAACAATATTTTCTAATATTCATTCATAGAGGCTATATTATGAATTAATTATGGGCAATGATGGGATCAGTATCAATGATATAATTTTCTCGTATTTTGTTTAATCAGCCTCGATATTGCAGAGCTTGATATATAATTCGTCACCCTCCAAAATTCGTATTAGATACTTGGTCCCGTAAGCTACAAATTATATAGGTTCTACTGTGTTGAATGTAGTCTAGGCCTACTGGAGGGTTAATTACTCGAACATTGAGAATTTTCAATATAATAAAATTATTCAGTATTGTTTTTCATTTTGAATGAGTAGAGAAGGATTGGGAAAACTGACACACTTTTTTGCTCGAAATCCCCCTCCCCCCTCTCCCCCCTCGTCCATCCCTCCTCCCCTTCCCCCGCCTGTAGGGCGGGGGGTGTTCTAAAAATAGATTTCCCCTTCCCCCTGTCCAGTGGAGGTGAGGGGGAGAGAGAGAGAGGGAGATATATCTTTCTCTCTCTTTCTAAAAATAGATTTCCCCTTCCCCCTGTCCAGTGGAGGTGAGGGGGATAGAGAGAGAGGGAGATATATCTTTCTCTCTCTTTCTAAAAATAGATTTCCCCTTCCCCCTGTCCAGTGGAGGTGAGGGGGGTAAGATATCTCTCTCTCTCTCTCTCTCTCCAGGTGAGGGAAAAAAAAATTCCCTTTTAGGAGGAAAAATTCCCTCTCTCTACTGTCAAATTAAAGTGAATCCATATTTCTACATCTAATGCTATGCTGACAGATTGAGGTGAATGATAGATGTGGGGAAAAAATCTCTTTGAGAGGGAAAAATTCTCTACTGTCAAATTAAAGTGAATTCATATTTCTACATCTAATGCCATACTGACAGATTGAAGTGAATGCATATTGCTATGATGCCAGACTCACTTTGAGAAATTCCTTTGGTGACAGATTAAAGCGAATTCATATTTCTACATCTAATGCTATACTGACAGACTGAAGTGAATCCATTTCGCTCTAATGATATACTACGATGACGGGGTCAATTGATCCTTATCTCTTTCCCGCACCCTTCTCTAAGCCGAGTAAAGGAAGAATGTTATACTAATGTTATACGCTCCCCTCGCTTCTCACAACCGGCATTTCTTCTTTTACTCGTAACATCTCTTTCCAGCACCCTTCTTTATTACGAAAACGAGTAAAGGAGACAAGAATCAAGTTCCATTTTGATCGATCGTTCCTATACTGTAGTAGTGAAACATTTCTCAGCAGCATTACGAAAGGAAGGAATCTAGTATAAGTTTTATAATGGAACATATCACCTCTTTAGAGTAAAGTGACACGTGCATTCGCTCGCATGCGCCTCACATCTGCTCTGCTCCCTGTGAGGTCCCTTGCTAACCCCAATAACTCCTGCATCGAAAACCGTTGCATGAAAAAATCGATTTATGTGACAAGTGTTTAGTCGTTAAGGTTACTTCACACAACCTTTTTCAAGATTTATTGATATAGTCAAAAATGTCTAGGGTGAAAACTATAGGTGTTGAAGTTCACTCACACAACCTTTTTCAAGATTTATTGATATGCTCAAAAATGACAATCACGGTGGTCTAGACTGAAATTTGAAACTATAGGTGTTGTCTCACTCAACCTTTAAAAGATTTATCGATATACTCAAAAATGTCAATCTCGGTGGTCTAGACTGAAATTTGAAACTATAGGTTTTGTCTCTCACATCCTTTAAAAGATTTATCGATATACTCAAAAATGTCTAGACTGAAACTATAGGTTTTGTCTCTCACACATGTGTTTATACAATCAATCACACTCGTCTAGACTGAAACGTTCACTCTCTCACACTCAACTCAAGATTTTATGTTTTCGGCACCAATATAAAGTCTTTATATTTGACCAAATCCATTTTTTCTGTAATAATTTGCACTACCTGATGTTCGTTAAGCCCATGATCCTTTGCCTCAATCCAATTCATATGGAAACTTACCTCGGCGTATTTTGATACAATGTCCAAGGCCACTCTGTGGATAAATAAGCTTAGGTAGTCAATGAATGGGGCCGAACATTGCAGTCTCATGACAGCACCCTCTTCCGAATTTTTAATTGCCTCAGCTATTTCATCACGAACGCTTTTCACAGCGTCTGCCATCTTGTTTTTCTTAATAAAATCTCCAATATCATTTTTAGTTGCGTACTTTTCTGCAATTTGATTAATCAGAATAGCAATAGCATCTTTTGTAATAAACTGCTCAATACCCTCCATAATATTAGCTTTTATTGCACTCGCCATTTCAGATAATCGTTTTTCAAACTCTTCCTTTGTTAATGAAGAACTAATCAATTTCTGCAAAGTAGATTCTAAATATTGCTTATCAATTCCCGATGGGTGTGTTTCATTTACTTTAGTAAAAATTTCTGTACTAAGTTGTTTCAATTTAGTATTGAGATAGTTTCTGTCCAGCACCTCCAAATTCTTAATTTTATCTGATACGGCTTTTAATTTTTCATCTAAATAAGCCTTATCAACTTTATCGTTGTTAATACTGAGCAACTGAGATGAAAAGCTGTCTGTTAAAGTTTTCACTTCTCCTAAAGCACTCTCTAGAGTTTGAGTTCTCTCTCCAATAGCTTTATCGATATTAGTACTGAAATTTTGTAACGTGCTTAGAATATGTTCTCTTTCAATTATGCTCACTCCAATATTCTTTGTATTTTCCGAAACGAGTTTGGTTATTTGCGAATCTAAATAAAATTTCACAGCTTTGCTGATTCCTTGCTGATTTATCGATTTGATTATCTTCTGTGTTATCGAGTCAATATCGCACGTAAGACTAGCTCCGCTAGCACTAGGCGTATCAATTCGTCCGAATCGATGTAGAGTCATCGTGACACTAAACAATTAATTTTGCTTCTTTTAGCTCTTCAATTATACTCGCGATTTCCACATCATGCCCACTGTTCCCACTAGCTTTTGAGGAATAGAGTAAATTTAATCTTTCCACTAATTCGTCAAAATTATCAAAGTATTGATAAATTCTATCATGAGAATTATTTTTTGCAAATTTCAATAAACCCCAACCTTTCTTTTTACTAATTTTTTTACTGGGAAATAACTTTTGAATCAATTGCGATTTAATTCCCTGATTTCGTTTAACATACCCTCTTCAATCTAAATGTATACTTGTAAGTGTTAAGATTTTTTTATACTTATCCAGATCTCTCTCATTATAAAGATTTGAGTTTGGTCTCGCACTGAATAATAACTCAAGTAGACCGTGTGTTAATCGAAATCTTTCATTATTAATATCTATATAACCGTCAACAAATATTACTTGCTGATTACCAATATAATACACGTCATCTTTAGAATTATATGAAATTCCATAACTGATTGAATTATTCTATTTTCCGCATGAAACGTTTTTAGATATTGTGACAGCACATTGTCGTTTCTGCTAGAACCAAGTAAACTGTTTTCAAATTTAGTCGAGCTTAAAAAATTGTCTGCTGAACTCTCATAACTCTGTTCATCTCCCTCCTCATTATCATCAATTTCCATACTCTCCTCTTTTACTTGTTCCTTTTTTGGTTTTACATCAGAGTGTGAGAATTTGTTTTTTCCCAGTTCAATTATGGGCTCTATCAACGGGGAGAGCGTTTTCCTATTATATTCCTCCAATCGCTTTTCAAAATTGACTAAGCTTTTATGCTTCTCTCTAATTACTTTTCTCAATTTCTTAATCTTTTCGATTAAACCAACCTCCTTTCTATTCAGCTTCCTGCTGTATGACAACATGACTGCACAAAGAATTAATCTCTACTGAACGGTAAGAAACGTATCGAGCGAATCTCGGTACTTCCTGCTATTAATTCCACACTCGGTCATAATAGTTAGAAAATTATGAGGTTTATGATTCCAAACTGTATGACAAAGTTTAACGAAATCTTTATAAGAAATATCTGCTCCAACATGATCTCTGTGAATTAATTTCAGACTCAATAAATCTACCTTGAAGATTATAATCATATTTGCGTTGTCCCTAGTGAAATGTTTCTGTGTGGCCCCATAACTCTGAATTAAATATGCTGTGTCAATATTACGATGTCGACCCATGGTAAAATATTCTCTTATTTGAGGCACGTGATTAAGTTGGAAGTCATCGAAAATGACAAGAGAAAATTGTTGAATTTTGTTGGGGTGAGCTATAGATTCCGAATTGCTGTTTATATGAAATTCAATACCCTTCATTTTTGAAAAGACTTTTCTCAAAAACAAGTACTTATCTTGATACTCGCTCTTCGTGTGCAAGTATATAGTTTTAAATCTCAACCCATTCTTTGAAAAAATTAAATTAAATAGTAAATTGGTCTTGCCACAACCTGAAGAGCTCTTATAAGGATCCTTGCATTATGTGGTAATAACTTACCATTTTTACACCATGTTGGCATTTCTTTCTCTCTTATAACATTGTCGAAATTTACTATCGGAATCATGTTAGTCACGTGTACAGCATGCGATCTGATAAGGAACTGATAAGTTATCAAGGAGGAAGAGGTTGTGCGCTAGACACCATAGCTTATCACATCGGGATGCAAGCGCTCTCCCCTTTCAATGCACTGATAGAAGTTTCTCACCCGCACCCTCTCTCTCTCCCGCACCCTCTTCACGAGAACGCTTGAGCCTTAGCAAATGAAACTTCAGATTAAAATGAAACTGAGAAGCATTTTTTGATAGAGACGTATTATATTTACACCAAATCTTTGTCATATTTACACTGAATGGAATGTATTTGCAATAGATTAACAATAGATTATTTACAATAAATGTATCTGATATTTACAATAGATTATTTACAATAAATGTACGTGATATTTACAATAGATTACAAAAGATTATTTTTCATCTAATAGTTGATCCTTACTAATATAACTAGGCGTTGAAAACCCAATCCATTCCACTAGCAGTCCTTTTTTATCACATTTTAATATTTTTTCAATCAAATACACTTCTCTCTCCGATTCATTTAATTGTGTTTTTTTTAATTTCTTCTGCATAAAACCTACCACTAATTACTTCTCCGTTTAGATCTCGCAAGCTATACGTTACAGGTTGAGAAGGGAATATAGAATGAATTACAAAATACTCTGCGCTCCAGTTTATGTTATAAGATTTATCGAAAAGAACCCTTTTCTTTGAGATTCGTACAACATCTCCTAGCTTAAATTTCGGTTTTGAATTGTTCAATTTATATCGTCTATTGAATGCAGAATTCAATGACATTAAAACATGATTACGATCTTTTTTCCTCACATCTTCAGGTTTCATTCTAATGGATGAATGCATTGTTGCATTATAATCTCGAACTAAATTGTCTAGTTGTAATGACCAGTTTTTGGTTCCATGTTCAGTTAAATATCTATAAATTTTTGCTTTAAGTGTTCTATTAAACCTTTCAACTATGGAGGCTTTCTTATCAGTAAAAACATGATAATGTTTAATACTATATCTATCTAATAATGCTTTAACTTTTAAATTAAAGAATTCTGTTCCTTGATCTGTTTGGAACAGCTTAACTCCTTTATTTTTAGAAATAATTGGCTCGAGAGCGTTAAATACAGATTGGCTCGTCTTGTCTTTTAATGGTACACTATATGCAAATTTTGAAAAACAATTGATAACAGCTAAGATATATTTGTAACCCTTATTAAAACGTGATAAACTTGTCATCTCAATGAGATCGGCTTGAAGCAAGTCTTTTCCACTTTTCAACTCATATTTGCGAGTGGGATAGTTCACACGCGGCACGCTATGAAGCTCTAAAGCTAACTCAGATCTAATAATATTCATGATATTTACAACAGACAAATCAAAATCAGTGGTGTTGGATGATTGTCATGGGACATACTGACCAATCAGTTAGAGTGTTGTGGGCACTCTATAATGTCCGAATGGGAGAGTATCAACACCATTCTCAGCAATATACCTCTTATCATCATAAGGGCTCAAACAGATTTTTGCACATTCAACCTGATACATGGTGTGATTATACGATCTTAACATATTAAATTTTTCTACATGTTCACTACGTTCAAACAATGATTTCATATATAAATTAAAATTAAGCTTTCTACATTTTACTCCGCTCTGTACACCCTTTGCTATACATTTATTTACAAGTTCTTCATTCTCGTTACAAACTAAATATGAGTAAAGTTTGGATCTAAGTCCGAGAAATCTATGGACAGGCTTTGACCCGTCTCATCCTTGAACTTTCCTACAACTTTATTTCTCTCCATGGAAAAGCAAGGGTGGGAAGGTGGATAGTTAGAAGTATCAAAAGGGACAAATTTTCTCTAATCAACTGATACACATCTTCGACTTTAAGGTTTAGAAGAAAACTGTCGGTGTCAGTCATGCACAGTTCTATACGATCCCACGGTATAATTTTTTGTAATTTACAATAGAAAAAATCGTACATATGGAATTTACTCAACTCCAGTACACTGAAGCCGGAATAGACAGGCTTGTTCATTTTAAGTTCCAACTTACGAGAGAAAACCGCGATCACGTTCGGACTAATTATTTGCCAGCGTTTACATAGTGGATTTGAAATGTACTTATCTAACCGTTTTTCATCCGTGATAATTTTGACATTCATTTGCTTACGACTACTCTGAATTGTCTTACCAAATATTAAGTTACAACAAGCCTTAAAGAAGGATATTTCAAATTTATTTTTCGTGTTCTGTCTATTCCGGATATTGAAGTTGATGTAGCTTTTCAGCCAGGGAGATTGGGAAAAGCTAATGACGCGATGCACTTTCAATAATTTCAAACCGAGCTGAAGGTAGAGCTTTAAATTGACATAGTGAACAATGTACTTTTCACGGTCGAAAAGTGTGTTCATGAGCTTTTTGGTTCCAGTTTGACCGTTCTCATTTGTTTGGTAGTTCGACAGCAATTCGCGCGGGGGCATTTGGTGGAGAGGAGCAAGGGGGAAGCTCGCATGCTTATCATGTAACTCTTGGGGGTACTTGAGATCACATTCTATTATATACCCGGTTTCTGAATTGCTGTCCAAATTCGCGAAATCAAGGCTGGAAATTTCTTCCTCTGAGAGGAATTTGAAATTTCCAACAGGCAAGCTTTGGCTCATAGCTTCCGAGTATAAACTGTTTGCATCGATATAAAGCAGATAATTAGACGGTTATGAAGGATCGTATGTTTCGGTTAGATGTTTGTTATTCGCCTCACAATAACGTTTACCAATAAATGAGACCCCGCCTCTCATTCCCGCCTCAAACATAAGATGCATGTCCGGATCTGTTAGTAATTCCAGTTCGACTTTAGTGTGTTTCAGCATGCAATTCCAGGTGAAGTGCGCGAGGGAAACAAAATGGGTCACATCGAGGCCGTATGAGCTAAAAAGCGTAGACCTCATGGATTCAAAAACTACTGCTAATAGCATTACGTCCAAACATAAATAAAAATCGTGATATTCACCCAGATTTTTCAGCTTGAATGTTGAGAACACTCTTTGCGCATGCTCATATTCTTCGCGAGACAGAGGTGTATCAGTTAAGTCGTTATGAAAACATTCGATGGGAGGAAGCGATGTTTCCGCGAATTTTTCGGGACAGCTCATGTACGAGTAGGGATATACTCCTTTTTTCAACAAGAGCTGTCTGTGTTCACGAGGTGGATCATCAAACACCGAAAATAATCGTTCGAACTTCTTTTCCATGTCTGTACTCTCTACCAAATTACGCACCAATACTTCCAAGGATTCAGACATAAACTTGTAGGAATCTAAAAATTTAATTTTGCCTACTGAAAGTGTCAAAAATCTCTCTGACGTATTTGCGATGCAGGAAATTTCTTTTTTACATTTACCGAGCGATTTTAGAATAAAATGCGAATCAAAACCGGAGAAATTATGAAAATAACACGATATGTACTCCGGAGTACGAGCTGTTAAATTACAAGAAACATGTGCCGCACACAAGTAATTACCGTTTTCATGCGCGTGGTGACGACATTTAATATCGCTGTCTAAAAACGGTTCAGCACAAAGCCCGCAGTTTACTGAATTTTGAAATTCACGCTCTTGACTCTCGGATAAAGCTTGCATCGGAATTTCTCGTTTCATATCCTCATACAAAATGTCACCGAGATCTGTAATTTCCTGAAGAAATTTCTCCATGATTTTTTCGTCTAAACTACTCGATCTATGGAGTACAGGTCCGTGAGCGATTTCCCCGTTAACATCGATAACAACGAAACAATACCCGCAGGGAATATGTCGCGCCGTTTTCTTTGTGTAACTACGAGTAATTTCATCAGAATCGGAATCATCATCATCATTATCGATATTAACAACGTATGTTTCTAAATCCGCGTAAATGGTGTACTTTTTCTTCAACGTCGCGCCTAGTTTCTTGAATTTAATTGTCTCTCCGCGTTTAGGATATGAAACGCGCTGAGATTCAAACTTGCAACAAAGTTCCACATGTTTCAACAAATTTGCTTTACCGTCTACATTTCGAGTTTTGTCTGATGTGAACCGGTGAAAACAGAAATTACAAACATGTACTTGACCGTGGGATTTTGAAAGGTGGGAGAGAAGACGAGATAGCCCGTTTTTCCCGTTCGCGGTATTTACTAAACAGAAATGAGTTTTTCCTGCATCGCCTTTTAGCATTAAAAGATTAATTTGGTGTTTACGAGTGCGGAAAATGCTTGTACGGAAGGGGAAAAACTTTTTGTTGTCATACGCGATGACGTGAATTGCAATGTCCGGATTGAGTATTTCAAATTTCTTAATATCGCGTGTCGTCACCGGGAAATTTACACCTCGCGTATTAAGTGTGTGAGCAAACTTGCTCAAATACTTTACAGTCAAGCGC
This sequence comes from Nilaparvata lugens, assembly GCF_014356525.2. Classification (NCBI taxonomy): domain Eukaryota; kingdom Metazoa; phylum Arthropoda; class Insecta; order Hemiptera; family Delphacidae; genus Nilaparvata; species Nilaparvata lugens. The sequence continues at coordinate 6,829,238 of NC_052519.1, forward strand.
GAGTTTGTTGGCTTCTGATGGAAATACGCGAGCACTGACCATAAAAAGCATTTTTCGTCAGAGAGATTTTTCACATTTATAATACATTTTTTGTTTTTCAAAAACTGGGGTGTTTGAATGAAACTGGATGTGTATATAGGATTAAATTTAATCACGTTCACATCCAGTGATTCAATTTTCTTTAGCACCCATCCACTCCCATGTCTTACAAAATTTTCAAAAGATGAGAGGATTTTTCTCACAGCTAACATGAAATGCTCATTAAACTCTTCATAGTTCTCAAGCACGTTTAGTGCTATGTTGGAGTAACTATGTAGATTTATTAGAGATGAGACAGAGTCACCAACCTGCTTGTCATCCATCACCACTAATTTATACAGCAAAATGTTGAGGACGATGAACCACTTAACATTGCCATCATAGCGTGCGGCATGTTCCCTAATTATATCGAAAACTCGACGTTTCGAGCTCTCGAGCACGCTGGTGATGTCGATATCCTCCTCATCGAGGCTGATGCGATGGCGAGCTGCTGCGGAATTGATACCACGTAGTCTGCGTTCCCTCGGCATGATTCTGAAAAAAAAACAAAACGATCAGGATGAGATAGAGTACAACAACAACATGTTTAGTTGTGAATTGTCATTGGTAGAAGAAGGGTGTGTGAAAATGATATCTCAAGATCACATAATGTTGCATGAAAGATTAAGATTATTATCTTTTGATAAAAGATGGTTGAAATCTTCTCCGCATTTGTCCGCGGAAAACATGGCGAAAGAGGGATTTATATTCTCATCTCCACCAGACATTGTGCGATGTGTATTTTGTTCAATTATTTGGGAAAATGGGAAGAAAGTGACATACCAGCAATAGAACATGCAAGGTACAGTCCAAACTGTAGAAGGAAAGATAATATAACAATTGAAGAGGAGAATTACGATAATAATATTCTACGAGAATATGAAGAAAGATATTCAACTTTTAATTGTGTAGAAGATTCATCCGACCAAGGAGAGTACTTTGAAAAACTACCTCCACACCATCTACATTGTGACTTTTGTAAATCATTACGCAATAAAGCAGAGTATTTTGCGAGAAATGGTTATTTCTTACATAAAAATCCATTCTATCTGCAATGTGTCTATTGTAAATATATTATCGGTGAACCAATTGAAAAAGTAATTCATTTACCGTTTTGTTTATACGATGAGTGTGAGAAAGAAGAGCGGGGCTTGGATGTTCCGGATATAGCATATTCTAAAGATAAATCGCATGCATGCAGTATATTGTAGAAGGTTTTTTCTCCTCGGAGGAGAAAAACTGTGCTCCGAGGAGAAAAACTGTCGTCGGAGGACAAAAACTGTTCTCGGAGGAGAAAACCTGTCCTCGGAGGAGAAAACCTCTCCTCGGAGGACTATTTTCCTCCTCAGAGGATAAAATCAAAGTAAAAATGTACTTACATGTAGTGCTTGATGCTGCGTGAATCTCCTCGAGTATAGATAGCGGGCTACAGGTGTAGATAGCAGGATACAGGTGTAGATGATTATGCTATGATTGATTCCTCTCAGGTGACCGTGCTATGATTCCTCTCAGCTGTGTTGTCTCGACGAGAGCTCAACTGGTTATGAGGTTCGGAACTCGAGTTGAGAGGTGAGAAAATGCTGTGAAAACAATGAAATATTTAATAACTGAATCGAGAAATGCTATTCCTCTATGGTGTGAAATATTTATTAGAAATAGAGTGCTATAAAGTACAATAAAATTATCGCTAGGGTGTGCTTTTCATAATAATAATAATAATAATAATAATAATAATAATAATAATAAGCTGGAGCAAGGTACTCTGTTAGTTGTGATCTTCTCTTTGCTGATACAACATCAAGCTAGTGTACTGAGATGGATAATGTGTTTGGTGTGGAGAACAAGTCTTCAGATTTGTTCGTTCAATTCATTATAGATAGACATTTTAATCAATTAAGTGAATACCATTCTGTTCCTTTAGAAAAAATGAGATATCAATATAAATTAAGTGTACTCTTGGACACGCACCTAGATATATTGGCACAGTTAGCAGAAAAAGGATGGACAAATCTACAATATTTAACTTTTGTGAGAGACTATGAAAAATTAGGAGTTTGGCATAGTGATAACTATAATCATATTCTTGTTTGTGATTTATACGGTTCATCATATGATAAATTCTGCGGCAATGGTGACTTCCCCGATTCATGGAGATGTCCGTGCGCGCATCTTAAAGACTCTATCGATAAAATTAAAAAAGTTATAATAGAAAACAATGCTCATTTAACAGAAGAACAATTAAATCAAGTTATCTGGAATTTTTTTCGAGATTCTGCAGATGAGACAGGGTTAGAACAGGATTGACAAAGAAAGATCAAAATCAAGTATGTGTGCAATATTGTAAATAAATGAAATGCAACAACTTTGCTACTGTTAAAATATTAAAATGTCATATTGATGATAGAAAACGCTGACAAGATTCATGTTTGAAAAATGAGATGCTCTTACTTTGATGTTGAAGGATCTAACATTGATTAACAAAATTAGAATCATGGGTTTTATTGGAGATTTCTAGCAATGTCTCATGCTAAGTTCTAGTCGAGATTTTTTTTTTTTCGTCTTCTAACACATGGATGCTATTCGAAAAATTATCGTGTGTGGTATACTTACAATCTGATAACGATCTGGGAGCACGTGTTGTTGTTGGGGGAGAGAAATTCGAATTTTTTTTGCCTTGTGGCACGCTCTCGCTCGCACGTGTCTGCAACAGAGAGAGAAACGAATGCTATATAAACACAAGCGATGAGAGGAAAATTACCATTTACATCAGAGACAACAGAGACTTCACACACACACGAGATGAGTTCACCGTCCTTTATCCTGCCAGATAGCCCGCCTCCGCAGCATGTGCTAAACTACTGGCAGCGCAAAGCTGCTGAGTCCTGTGCCAGCTCTTCTGCTGCTGCTGCCGCCTCCGCTCCTGCCTCCGCTCCACACCGTCCAACATCACCAGGGGGCGAGATGGTGATTCCGGACAGCCCCATCCAACGCTTGCGTCCAGCAGCTACGTGGGCGCCGCGGCGTGCTGTGTTGACGACGCTGTCAAACAACATCAGGCAGAGGCAGGCAAAGAGGAAACTCGACTTCGAGGAGGGTGAAGTCAGCGGCGAAGAGGATGGCGTGCTCCCTCAATCAAAGGTTAGTTTCAACAAATATTATTAACTTGTGTATGCACAGATTTTTTTCTGTGATTGATTGTTAAAAAATCTGTGCACATACGAGTCTTTGATTATTTGATATGAATATTATTTGATCTGAATATTATTTGAACTGATTAGAATGCAAGCAATATTTCCTCGAACTGATTAGAAATGGTATTATGAGATATTATCGTTTGAAGTATTCAATCATGCATAAATGTCACCAATATTATTTGAAGCGCTTGGAATGCAAAGGAAATTACAAACCGAATTGATGCTAAGGAAATATTATTTGAACTGCTTAGATATTATTATTTAAAGTAGGTAATCATGCATAAATGTCACCAATATTATTTGAAGTGCTTGGAATGTAAAGGAAATTACGAACCGAATTGATGCTAAGGAAATATTATTTGAACTGCTTAGATATTATTATTATTTAAAGTAGCCACTCATTCAACATTGTTACTAATATTATTTGAAGTGCTTGGAATGTAAAGGAAATTACGAACCGAATTGATGCTAAGGAAATATTATTTGAACTGCTTAGATATTATTATTATTTAAAGTAGCCACTCATTCAACATTGTTACTAATATTATTTGAAGTGCTTGGAATGTAAAGGAAATTACGAACCGAATTGATGCTAAGGAAATATTATTTGAACTGCTTAGATATTATCATTATTTAAAGTAGCCACTCATGCAACATTGTTACCAATATTATTTGAAGTGCTTGGAATGCAAAGGAAATTACGAACCGAATTGATGCTAAGGAAATATTATTTGAACTGTTTAGATATTATTGTTAAAAGTACTCGATCATGCAACAATGATATTACTCACTTTATGCAGAGAATTCGATGATAATCTGATGTAGAGATCTGAAACAAATAAGACACTAATCAAATATTTTTCAACAGAAACGTATGCTGGATGAGGACTCCTCTCTCGTACCCTTAATAAAGGAGGCTGAATTGGACTTTGTAGAACTCGTTAACAAACCACTACCCAAGCCATGGGTCCCATTGCGGGAGTTAGAGGAGGATCAACAATACCGCATCGTCGCGGCGAGGGAGCACACAAACCAGCACGGGCGACGTATAATTTTAAAAATAATCAATGCAGGAAGCAAATGCGAGGTGTATCTACCTCAAAGATTCGCTTCCTGCATTGATGCGGGAAAAATTCGGCATTTCAACGAAACGTGTAAAAATTATGTGTTAATAGTAACACATAAGTGCCCAAATTGGACAGATATAAAAATTGTTAAAGCTTAACAATTTTTATATCTGTATACAATTTGGACACTTATGTGTTACGAATTGTATAGATGTATGTGAATAGTTGAATAGATCAATAAAATGTGTGCATATTTGATAAAAAATTGTTTTCAATTCTTACCTGTTGTTGTTGATAAGTTCGTAATGAATATCACACAGAAGAAGAAGAAATGCTTCAGCTGCTCTGTTGTGAATGATAATTTAAATAAGGTGAGCCCGTCTTTTATAGTTTGTTGTGAGCATGCTCAGTAGACTCACCGCTAGAGGTAAGCGCTGGCAGCTTCTCGCCCCCTCCTTCTCGTGCTCCCACAGATGTGGGTGGCCGCACCTCCCCCCTTTTCAAATCACATTCACCTTTCAGATTTGGAATAATATTCTTATCATTCAAGCAATGTATCACTTCAATCTGACAGTAAAGCATTAGATGTAGAAATATGAATTCACTTCCAACTCATTGGTTGAACATTAAACCAAATCAAGTTGATGTATTGATTAATTAATTAACCTCAGTTAATGTTCAACCATTGAGTTGAAAGGTAATGAAAAATGGTATGTAGGAGAAAAAAGCAAAGTTCGAGAAAAAAGCAGAGTTTGAGGAAACGGGGTAAAGGTATCTTGAGTTCAGCAGCAAGAGTTTTTAAAGGTTTGGCAGGTAATGTAACATCAACTATTCTAAATAAGGTAATTGATAACCTGGGGGAAGAATATCATATTCCCGGATACGAGTGGTGTGGCCCGGGCACGAAGGTTAATGAAAGGTTAAAGAGAGGTGATCAAGGCATAAATTCGTTAGATAAAGCTTGCAAGGCCCACGATATAGCCTATACTCAAAATAGTGATAATAAAACTCGGGCGGTAGCTGACAGCGCTCTAGCGAACGCTGCATGGGACATTTTCAAAAATCCTCAAACACCCCTTGCCGAGAAAGCACTTAGCTATCTTGTTACAAACGTTATGAAAGCTAAAGCGGCGTTTGGTGGGACTTTGAGAAAGAAGAAGAAGAAGAAGAATGAGAGGAGAACTTATAGTAACGATATTAGACGCAAAGCTATAGCTCAGTTGAAAAAGCATATTGCAGGAAAAGGATATTTTTTGAAGCCTTTTCCTAAAAGTGGTGGCAGACTTCTACCCCCACCCCCACCAGCATCATATGGAGTGAGTTTATTCCCTCAAGTTAAGAAACGTAGAACAACAACGAAAAAGAGTAGGAAGAAGAAGAAGAAGAAGACATGAATATTGAAGGAGAATTGAGTAATTATGATTTGATTGATTGGTCGAAATTATTACAGATTCGGTTAAGAGGCATATATATGCTAGATGCATTACCCAAAAAAATTCTAAAAAACGAGAATGCCATTGTGAATTTAGCAAGGGAAAGTGAGGATGGCACACATTGGGTAGCATATAAGAAAATTGGTTCTAATGTTTGGTATTTTGATCCAATTGGAAATTTACAACCTCCATACGAATTGGACAAATATTGGAAAAAAGAAAATGGAGTAAATATATTTTATAATGTAGAGCATATGCAACCATTAAATAGCGATTTTTGTGGTCATCTTACATTATTGTTTCTTGCAAATCAGTTGTAATTAAGTGTTTGTGGTGAACACACAAGATGGTGGTTATTACATTACGATCTAACACAAGTGATCTCTATGAACATTTACAAGAAATTATAGAATTGGATAAAAATCGTGAATGGGAAATTGGATTGATTAATTTTTCCAGTTACAATAGTATTGCAAACATTAACAAAGGAACAAATTCCAGCTTCAAATATGGTGATAGATTAATCGAGTTGGATACTGGTGCATATGAAGTTGAGGATATTATAAAATCTTTAAAGAATAAATTGAATATTGATGACAAGAAGAATAAACTTATTATACATGCAAACGTAAATACTATGAAGATTGAAATTCATTCTGATAAAGCCATTGATTTAACACGTTCTGATTCGATTGCTAAGATACTTGGTTTTGATAATGTTGTTTTGCAGCCAAATAAATGGCATTATTCCAAACATTTGGTTAACATATCAAGCGTTGACAGTATTCTTGTTGAGTGTAATTTAGCTTGCAGCAGTTACTCTGAGGGAAAACAAAAACATGTAATCTACGAATTTTTACCAAAGGTTCCTAGCGGTTATTTGATAAACGAAGTACCATCACCGATTATTTATGTACCTTTGAATACGCATCGAATTCAAACTATTAATGTAAAGGTAACGGACCAGAACGGATCGTTTATTGATTTCCGCGGAGATACAATTACAATTAGGTTGCACATACGTGAAAAGTAATGGGTTATCTTATTTTCAACCCACGTTCGAATAAGACCAATCAAGTCATTAGAGAAAGGAACGCGATAGCGACAACACCTAAAAACAAACGTGCTTTGTCGGCTAAAAGCGCGAGAATATTAGAAAAGTTGGGTTTTATAGTCGATTGGCGACATGTTAGGCGGGGGAGCGGCAGCAATTAGTGAAATTCTGGATGTGGAGACAGACCTTCAGTTTTATAATGATATTACTAAATTCCAATTTCACACTCATACAGTTTATTCGGGACAGGAAATAAAAAACTCTGACGAGGCACGTATTGGCATAAATTCTTTAGATGTCTATTCTTTACCTTGTAAATCATTCATATTGATTGAGGGAACAGTTAACTGTACAAAACCGGGAACAGCCCCAACCGATGCACCAGTTGCAGCAGACTATAAATTAAGCAGTAACGTAATCGGTAACCTTTTTGACGAAATACGATATGAATTAGCAGGTCAGCAAATTTCTAAATCAAGATTGATTGGATTAACATCCACAATTAAAGCTATATTGGTGAAAAATACTTTCGATAAAAACACATATCACTTGGCTGGTTTTGACAGAGCAGGATATGAGCTAACGGATAATACATTCACTTTCTGTGTTCCGCTGAAATTAATCCTCCCGTTTTTTGAAGATTTTCAAAGAATAATTTTAAATTTGAAACAGGAACTCGTCTTATTGAGGTCACCGACAGATCTAAATTGTGTTGAGACTCAAAGTGGAACAAACGTTAGTGTGAAAATTACAAAACTGCAATGGCGCATGCCCTACATAACTTTAGAAGATCATGTAAGACTGAAATTTTTGAGACTGCTTGATGCTGACACTCCACTGAAATTAGGTTTCCGCCATTGGGAATTTGTGAATTACCAAATTTGCAAAATTCACTTAACCATTCTTGGGCAGTTCGTACCACATCGAGTTTTGATAGTCCAAAATACGTTATAATTGCATTTCAAACTGATCGTAAGAATAAAATTAAAAAATCAATATCTAATTTCGATAGCTGCGGTATTTACAATGTTAAAGTATATTTGAACAGTGAGTATTATCCATATGAAAATCTGCTAGGTAAGAAGGAGGTTTTATACCGGATGTTCTTGGATTTTGCGCCGTCGTATTATAATCATTCAATCAATAGTGAACTCGGAACAGAAATCAACTTTTAAACGTTTTGTGAATCAACACCGCTGATTGTTGTAGATTGTTCACACCAACCAAGTCATTTGAAATCATCGACAGATGTTCGTATTGAAATGGAATTTGAAAGTGCAGTACCTGCAAATACTTCCGCGTATTGCGTTTTAATTAGCGATCGTGTGATGGAATACACACCGCTCACGAGTATGGTGAAAGAAGTTCAGTAATTTGTTGATAGAGTGCATCACTGCAGGTTATATAAGGTGTGTACTGCGACAAATGTAAGCCATTATCAGTTTCACCTTTGAACAGCCAACATGTCCTATTCTTTGTGTTCTGATATTTTGGACAAGCCACAAACTCGCTCTATTGGTATTCAGTGCGATCTTGATAGTTTCTATTATGAAGCAAGGTGCAGTACACCGAAGCCGCTGGAGGTGGAGGAGGAGGAGGGGAGAGACGAAGGATTACCGAAGCCGCTGCAGGTGGAGGAGGACAAAGGAGGATTCGAGGAGTCCGCCGCCGCCGCTGAGGGGAGAGACAAACCCCGCGAAGAGAAAGAAGGTCAAGCGAGTGCTAAAATTGCTACAGTTGATCTTCACTAGTTTAAACAAGATTGTAATCAAATTATTGTGAAAGAACTTGCCATAATTGATCAGTTCAATAATTATATTGTGTTCCATTTCAAATCACCATTTGCAAAGACAGAATTGAGTGCAAAATTGTAAAACGATGTAACATGGTTAGAACGTCACTATCATAAAATAAAATGGGAAGATGGAGATTTAGAATACAGTGAGTCATTAATACGTGATTACCTTGCAGCTTATGAGAAAATTTTCACAAAAGGAACTGAGAAAGCAAAGTTTTTAAGAAGATTGCATAGCAACGTACAATGCATACCAGAGGATTTTCCAAAACCTGATTTCAGCTTTTTCACTAGTTCATGGTGTTATGCTGCATGCAACATTCATAAAAATAAACCACATTCTCGCTGTGCGTTATTCTCTGCTCAACATTATAATTCATTGTTGTTTAAAAATATGTATCAAACAAATAATTTCTTGTGCGAAAACAATCGAATGCAAAGTATGAAAATGGCTCCGATGTACACGAATTCGCAGAAAAGAAACTTTGCTCATTATGGATTCTTCTACAACGGAAAGGATCTACAGTGTGTTTATTGCCTGCATGCATTGAGGCTGCATAAAGCGCGTACATGTTGTCTATCGTCAATTGATGAAGAAAGACCACTTAATTACTCTATAATAGTTCCTGCCTACACTTAGTTTTCTTCATTCGCTCAACAACATGGATCCAAGAAAGTGGTTGGCTCCCGACAACGAATTGGAAGTGAGGTTAAAAAACTGTATTGATTGGTACGATGAGTGTGAAAGTGCAATTAGGAAATCAACTCCTGAAAATTATAGTTTGGCGAAGCAATTGAAAGACATTTTTCTAAGCACGGTGAATTTAAATGATATAAGAGACTATCTATGTTATTATCGTCCTCATAATTTATGTATAGATAAGCTAATTAGAATTGAAGATGAAGTTATGTATTGTTGTAGTGAAATGTGTAAATAAACGTTTTCTGCCTTCAAATGATTTTTCATTCCGATATCCCATTCACGTTTTTTAGTTTAGTTGCTGCTTAGAGCTAGACCAGACAGCACGTGTGGGGTAATCTTTAGTGCACGTGCGCCTATAACACGTGCATCTCATCAATTTAGAAATCTTTCCCCCTCATTCGAGTCACGTCAAACATCTGCGAGATGCCGTGTTATGGTTTTTCAAAATTCAAAAAATTATCTCGTCTCTTGATGTCAATTTCATTTAATGAATTTGATTCAATTGCGAAGAATATTAAATTTTCAACAGGATGTCAAGATGTTGATTTACCGTTAACAAAAACAGAAAATGTACACTTTTCGATTCTATCTGAGATTTTCGAACTGCTCAATATTCTAGACAGCGGTCATCTACATTATGATTGTACAAATGATTCGTCATTATCTGTTGTTAAAAATTCCGATGAACTTTGGAAATGCTTGTACGATATTGCAGATAAAAAATGTAAAAGAACGTAGAGATTTATAGCATTAGATGAGAGAGAATTTCTCAATTCAATTAGATGTAGAGAGAGTCATTGACCTCACTTTGGATTAGAGTAATATGGATTCACTTTAATCTGTCAGCAAGGGAATTTTTTCCCTCTCATCTATACTGGGAGAGAATTTCTCAATTGATTCTTATCTCCTTTCCTTTCGGAAAGGGTGCGGGAAAGAGATGACACGAGTAAAAGAAGGAGATCTCTATCTCTTGAGCCTGTCATCGTAGTATATCATTGGAGCGAAATGGATGCACTTCAATCTGTCAGTATAGCATTAGATGTAGAAATATGAATTCACTTTAATTTGACACCAAAGGAATTTCTCAAAGTGAGTCTGGCATCATAGCAATATGCATTTACTTCAATCTGTCAGTATGGCATTAGATGTAGAAATATGAATTCACTTTAATTTGACAGTAGAGAATTTTTCCCTCTCAAAGAGATTTTTTCCCCACATCTATCATTCACCTCAATCTGTCAGCATAGCATTAGATGTAGAAATATGGATTCACTTTAATTTGACAGTAGAGAGAGGGAATTTTTCCTCCTAAAAGGGAAATTTTTTTTCCCTCACCTGGAGAGAGAGAGAGAGAGAGAGATATCTTACCCCCCTCACCACCACTGGACAGGGGGAAGGGGAAATCTATTTTTAGAAAGAGAGAGAAAGATATATCTCCCTCTCTCTCTATCCCCCTCACCTCCACTGGACAGGGGGAAGGGGAAATCTATTTTTAGAAAGAGAGAGAAAGATATATCTCCCTCTCTCTCTCACCCCCTCACCTCCACTGGACAGGGGGAAGGGGAAATCTATTTTTAGAACACCCCCCGCCCTACAGGCGGGGGGAAGGGGAGGAGGGATTGACGAGGGCGAGAGGGGGGAGGGGATTTCGAGCAAAAAAGTGTGTCAGTTTTCCCAATCCTTCTCTACTTGAATGTAATTTTCAATACTGGAAGATATACAGTTATCATTTCCCAAAATAGCGGGAAAATGTTTTTTTTTCATGATTTGATGATTCACATATTTTCATGATTGATTTTTCTACGTTTCAACGAAGGGATTTGCTTTTGTCTGTATATGTATGTTGGCATGTTTGTAAATTAGCTTTTGATGATTACAGCTTGGCAATGCTCTCGGTTTTATTTATAACAGGTAATATTGTCATCGTCAATAAACGCCAATCAGTCATTGGCCGTTTCAACACTTACGATCTCTCGTCACGGTACCGGTTTCTTTTTTCCGATGTCCGAAGGGCTAATTGGGGTGACATATTGACAATGAGATCTTTTCATAAATGCTGTACGAGGTCTACTGTTCACAGAACTACTAGCTACAAGTATTCAACTGCAGAAGTCGGAAATAGACATTTCATTTTACTCATGGAAGACACCCACCCTATCTACTTCACGTCTATGAAGATAACAATATCAAAGAAACAGAGTTGAAAGTACAAAGACATAGAGATGGAAATTTAGAAGTGAATGAATTGTTATAATTCAATTACTCAGGTATATTAAAACTGACTACTTCAGTATTTACCTTATTAATATTACCGCAATCATTATGTTTCAAATTCAAATTTGCGTTGCGTTGCTGTCACTCGGCTGCTCTCTGCACCTATTTTCTCGAATCTTGCAATAACTTCAAAAAAATGACGTCAACAAACTTGGTGACTCAACACATCTGTCTCGTTTTCAACTGACAATGGCAAACTCTCTCGATCAGCTGTTTTCAACTGACGATGAAAAACTCTCTTGATCAACTGTTTTCAACTGACGACGGAAAACTCTCTCAGTCAGCTGCTACTCGGTTGATGAATAATATTACCGTACCTAATCATTTTTAAGTTCCCTCATTGAGTTATCATAAACATGAGTCCTAATCCAAATGATGATTTTCGTATCACAAACTCTATATTTCAAACTATATACTATATTTCAAACTTAATCAAAATCGTTAGAGCCGTTTTCGATTTCCATCAGACATACAAACAAACTAACAAACAGGAATTGAATACGATGATAAATACGTCTTTAGTAACATCCATATGGGAACATCTGTTATAGTAGACTCCACAAAACTAATCCGATGTTAGTTGGAAGAGCTGAGTACCTCCTCACCCCTTACCATAAACTTTGCCAATTCTTCAGGTGTACTGTATTATGAAAATAGCAATATTAATTCTTACTTATAATCAGCTGCCTAGGGGGCCTAGGCCCCCCTCAAGGATCAGATAAATAATGAAAATGCGGGTCTATCTACACGAATCCTTAGAGTCTCTTAATGATTTAATACTTTTCTTTATCAGCAGTAGTATAATTCCTTCTACAGTATCAACAATGTAGCAAAATTGCCTTGAAAGTATGGATACGGGTACAGAGTAATAAATAATATATTTTTCTCTGTGGTATAGTTTGAATACAGAATGGGTACACTTATTGAATAAATTTCAATGTGAGAATTAACAAGTTGCAAGATGTCACAGCGAAAGCAAAAGAAAGGGCACAATCAGACAATCAAAAATGTATGTAAAGGGTTGTTGAGAATTATGGGAACAGCTTGATGTATCTTCAGCTTCCTAACTGAATGTTATTTTCCAATTAGAATATGATCCCCAAAGAAATTGTCATTGTAAAAGAAAAATTTATCTTTTTCCATGATTTTTAAGAAATCTGTTTCAGTGTATTCCTACTCTAGGGCCTCTCTGTAGACCCATATTTCTAATAAATATTCCATGATTGAATTTAATAACTAATAATGTATATGTTTGTATTGATACTTCAACCACATTTGTATAAAATTGGAGAAAATGAAGCATATAATAACATCTTCTAATGTAACATTTATGGGGAAAACCCCAGGTCCCTCTATCCTTTGGGGGTATTCCTCCCCCCCCCAATACCTCTTGGTTTTTGCCCACCCTTTAGCAGTTTGGTGAAATGGCACCACTGAAGTTGAATGAAATCAACTTCAATTATTGTATGGTAATTGTATGGCAAGATTACGATACTTATGAGCTCTACTTAGAAATGGATTGTGAAACACGATAATTGTACTGGAATGTAATAAACTGTGATATTTTCATTATTATATAAAAGCAACTAAGCCATTCATTTCAATCATTGAGAGAAAAACCAATAAGATGCTCATATTATCTTCTCAAATCCTAATACATTAACAATACACTACCGGTAATTCACGTGCAAATAATACTGATGTGGTCGATTTCAATGAACAATAAATGAAATGTTTGTATTCTTCTAAATGTCTATACTTGAGCATTCTGTTGATTTCGAACAGAGATCACTTTTACGGAGTTTTCTCAGATGATGCAGCAATCACTGAGGAATATCCAACACATAACTCAATAATCCAGGAGAGAGTCATCTAAAATTAAAACTATTAGTGCAATATTGCTAAATTATTAGTGTTTTTCAATAAATTATTAATCCCATACATGTCTCTTAATTAAATGATAAGTTATGGAGTTCCAAATATTATAATATTTTTCGCATTCCCATTTTTCTTTTTTTTTATATTTGAATCGCTTCATTTGGGTCACTCGTTGTTTAGTCGAATATAGTATTTGATAGTATTATTCAGGTATATCTATCACATAAATCTCTCTCAGCAGCTACTATATAAACGCTTAAAATAGGTTGCTAGGGAACGATAATGATAAGAATATGTGATGAATAATCAATCTATCCTGTTCTAGGCGAGCAATATTTCTGTATCACAGATATACAAAAACTTCAACACTAAAATGTGAATATCTTTGAAACGGTTTGATATATTTATGAGCGATTTCCACCATTCATTGTCTCTTGAAATTCTTTATTATTTGAATCTTGTATTAAAACCTTCCCATAGAAAATTTTTGATTCAATGTGGCGGAACGAAGATCGCAGACAAAAATTATTTTGAAGCTACCTACAGAATTTTTTTTCAATTTGAATAAGAATCCCAGTGGAGCCCACTGTTATATTATCTTTGGAAAAGGAACATTAAGCTGTTTTCCTATTAATATTACGCTGTAGGCCTACGTGAATCCATAGGACCTCATAGGTTTCTCCGTATGGGTGAATGATTCAGAATCAGAATTCAAATTTTGTTAAATCAATAATACCAACGACATAGCAACTGCCATCACAATTTGTATCATTAATATTACGCGTATGCTACTGAAGGATAATAGTCAGGCAGACACACAGGAGCAAGTTATTTTGTCTCATGCAGTACTTTCAATGTTACTTTTATATCCTGAAAAAGGATGAAGAAGTGAGTAAAATATTTTGTTGTTCAACGAACTTGACCTGTAAAAAGGTTCGAAGAGTGCGTGTTCAAAATTTGAAGCTGATCGATCAACTCTTTCTAAAGTTATTGTAGTGCATTCAAACAAACAAGCAAACCCACAGACTGGCAACAACTTTGAACTTGAGTAAAAAGTAAGAACTTGCTAACGCTCGTTCAACAAATATTATTGAGAGAACAACGGGCGGTATTATCAAGTTGGGAGCACATAACTTGAAGGAGTCAAATTATTCCAGTGTAGGGGATTGTGTATTTCACAAGAGAGTGTGGTTCTGAGGGATATAGGCCTATAGTGAGAAAGTGAAGAAGTGAGGATTTAATTGAATTGCAGTTTTAGTTTTTTTTGCACGGCCGGCCCTCTCTCAAATTCAACCATCAACCCTCCAGTACGATGCTACATCAACTATATTATACAATCCTACTCGGTGGAATGGGGGAATTCACAATATTACAAGCAAGAGTTGAAAGTAATGAATATTATTGACACAAAGAGATTTACAAATCTGGGCATGGAAAAGTCAAATTCAAGATAGGTTGTAGCTGATTATTTCTGAAGCATTGTATAAAATAATAACAAAACCCTAAGGGGTTTTGAAGAAAGGAGAGCATTAGCACACAACCGGGTAAGAGAGAGAGTTAGAGAGAGAGAGAGAGAGAGAAAGAGAGAGAGAGAGTGTTAGACAGAGAGAGAGAGAGTGTGTGTGTGTGAGTGTTAGACAGAGAGAGAGTGAGAGAGAAAGGCGCAGGAGTGATAGAGAGAGGGCGATCGAGGGAGAGAGTGAGTGAGTGGAGAGAGAGAATGAGAGAGGAAGCAATAGAACTAAATAAGGTTGAGATGAGAGACAATGTCACGCAGGAGTATTGTCCAATGGTGGTCACACACACACTTCTAGTCACACTAAGTTCTAAAAAGAATATTTCAAAGAAAGTACAGTCTGTTCGAAAATTGAAACCAGTTTACTTCCAAGCTATTCTGCCAGCTTATCTGACAGAAGCGTCAAAAGCTGATAGCGACAACCAGAGACTGTTTTCCAGGTAGAGAAATTAGTATCGGACTCGCCCCGTCAAAACAAGACACTTCTTTTTCAGCACAAGAACGACAAAAGTGGCCACCGCCAAAACAAGACTGATTTTCAGTGCTAGGATGGATGTGTCTGACTTTGACGGTGGTGTATCCTGACATCGCCCCTAAAGTTTTGTCATGAAATGTAGTTTGTGTTTAGAACATTGAAAAGTCGAAATAAACTATAGTATCCAACAAACGATGATTAATAATATTGAATAATTTGCTTTTTATAAAATATTTGAACAATGAATAAATGGAAATGAAATTATTTTTTTTCTAGTGAAATTTTGTAATTGATATCTCCATATTTCACAATTTATGTATTGCTGACTGTATAATAAGATGTTAACAAATTTCAATTTTATATTGATTATATACTTAAAAATAATTTTCATGTGTATTAGATTGTATTGATAGCCTAATCAAAATTTTCCTTTTAGTTTATAAGTATTTTAAGATAACAGGTACAGCACAGACATTAACATTGAAATAATTATCACGTGAATCTCGAAATCGACAACAAGTGAACGCCATGAAGAGTGTTAAGAACATTTGGGTGATTTTCGAACTAGTGTGACTCATCAATTGAATAACAACACCAATAACTACGCCACTATCTACGCTGATGCCTACACCAATACCAATGCCAATAACTACGCCAATATCTACACTAATATCTACGCCAATAACTACGCCGATGCCTGTGCTGATGCCAATGACAATATCTACGCCGATGTCTGCGCTGATGCCAATGCCTGCGCCAATGCTGATGCCAATGCCAATATCAACGCCGATGCCAATGCCGACACCAAAGCATACGCCAATGACAACGCCAACGCTTATTGCTGACCTTGTATCTCAAACTTCAACACTATCACATTACCTGGAGGTAATTGCCATCCATGTTCACGTTTGCAACTTTGAATTCAGAATAACAGTCACAGTATCATGAAAGAATTGATTCAAAAAATCCTCTCCTAAATTATTTCTGTATGCAGAACTCTAAACCTTGAACACTGAAAATATCAAAAAACCAAACCTTACCTAAATTAATCCTCACCTAAGTTAATCCTGTATGCAGCGTCTATCTCTTTTCCGAAAAACAAATTACATTGTCATTTCAAGCCTGAAATGTACATTGTATAATTACAAATATGATACAAAATTTACGTGACTCTGTATCGAGTTTGGTATGCAGCCATCTACTACAAGCATGAGGCAATGCTAACTGAGATGTCACCTGTATCGAGTTTGATATGCATCAGTCGACTACAAGTATCAGCCCAACACTACGTTCATCCAGATCAGCCCAACACTACGAGTATTCGGATCAGCCCAACACTAACGTCATCACACTGGAGTCACACTTAACTGAAAATCATACTGAGTGCCTTAATGGACTGTTTTCCAAAATTTGCATCGATAAAATCAACCGTGTCAATAGTGAAAGAAATGAACATTTTTTGATTTATTGAAATTTTATGTGAAAATTAAATGTAACAATTCATCAATTCATTTAAAAAAAATAAATAATAATAATAATTTTTTTTATTCAACATACTAAATTTCTTTTATGCAATAAAAAATTGAATTTTTCTATCTATTAAATTTATGTGCAATTTCAAAAAACTATTCTTTATATATTGAACTTTCTGTTGAGATATTTTCCTTTAAATTATAAAGCTAAAGCAAAAGTAATTTTGATACTCTATACTTTGAAATATTGTTTGGAAACATATAACAAATGCTATTGATGAATTTTTATAATAATTTTCAATATTATAGGACAACATGTAATGTTTTTATAGAAAAACTGTTACTGTTCTCGAATTTACAATTCAAAATTTTCCATTTGAGTCCATGTAATTTTTTTCTGCAAATTTTCAAATAGTAAAATTTTTTATGTCAAGAGGGGGGTATTTGTAATATTACATTTTTTCTCGATTGGAATCGAATCTTCAATTCGAGATCTATAAAACTTTATAGTAAATATCAGAGTCATCGATATACGGACAACTTTTTGACTGAGAATTTATCGTAAATGATTGTGTTGCATGTTCAATGGTATCACTGAAAAAACAAACTCTGTAAACAGAGTTAACAAAATTAACAGATAATATAGAGATGATATATAAAATTTAAAATAACAGTTTCAAAATAAAGTTTTATTGAGAACAAATTTAATATAAAATGAGAATTCTAAACTTGTAATTTATAATTTTTTGGTGACGTGTCCGTAACGTCGATACTGTTTTGAAGTGTCTACAAAGCTCTGCTCTGTTCCTTGTAGCTAGGCTTCCTTCTTCTCTCTAAAAATATGGCTGGCTATGTGTGTTGTAATTTGTGCTCTCTGAATATTTTTCTGTTTAAGTGAATTATTAATGTTTTAAATTGAGTTTTGAACAGTTTATAGTGTTCTATTTTGTCTATAATTGATTTGTGTGTACACAAGCCTATAGCCATTGTGTTTTCAACTATATAAACTGGATAAGTATTTAGCTCGTAGTGACTTTAGATGCTTGAGTGTGAGATATTGTTCTTTGTGTACAGTATATTGCCAAAATTCTTCTGAAGATTATAAGTTCATTTGCTCTAAAAACTGGATTTCTCATTCATAGGCGATAGATCCATTCATAGTTTATCAAGAATCTATTACATTGGAGCCGATAACTATCCTTAGGTTAATAGGTGTGAAATGCTATCCAACCGATTCAGGAGAAATTGGTAGCATGGCAAATGTTACTCCTGTGGTGGGACCGAATTACAAAATAAATATGTCCCAAATGGTACACCATGAAATCCCTGGTTATAAAAATTATTAGTAGGATAGATATCTTGATAGGTTATGAATGGTATACTGCTGAATGGGAGGTCGGTTCAAGAGAGATCAAGTTTCAATGAATAGATATCAGTGCATATTACAAAATGGCAAACATTAAAAATGATCTGAATCTTATAGCATTCTTAACACAAAAGTTTGATGAGCAAATGCTAGGTTTGATGATATGAAGCAAGAATTTGCTAGCATAAGACTAGAGCAGGTTAGTATAAACCTTCTATTGAAAGATGCACATGAGACATTCATTAAAAATCATAAAGATGAAAACAAATTGAAGCATGATAATAGTAGTGTTAAGATACAAGATCAACTCATTCAAGTTTCTGACAATGTAGGCCTAGTTACTGTTGTTGAAAAAGTCAACCCTAATGAGATAGTAGAATTGAGTAAAGAAGTAGGTAGGGAGTTGTCTTCACTGAAAGTCAACTATCATGAAAGTAATATTGCTACATTGAAGGTTAAGAAAACTATAAACAAAGTGAATGATTACATGAGACAGGTTTCTGTAGAGGTTAGGAACAATGTAAACAAAATGAATCTTGCTTTGAATCAAGTTGATAAATTCAACTTTCAACTGAAAATTGAAGAGGTGTATGCAAAGCATTATTTAGTAAACATGACTAACTTTTGTAAGCAAAATGGCTTTGTTGAGACAAATGAACCCATGAATAAAATCATGTTCTTGAAGAAAACAAAACACAAAGTCACCATTGATGTGTTAGTATTCAAAGGTTGTTTCAAGTTGCTTATTTACAAGATGATGACAGTGAATCACATGATGAAAGGGTATTCCCCAGCACACAATGATTAGGAATTCTGTGTTATGCCGGGATTCAGAATAGCATAATCGCTATGCAGTGTATGGTAAGAGTCCATAATTGTGTCTTTTTTTCTTTCCTGTAGCCTATTTTTCTTGGCCCTTAATCTTTTCAAATTTCGATTCTTTCCTGTCTTTGTGTAATGTTCAGTAAAATTCTTCTATGATGCATATCTTAAGCAATCTTGTCCATAGTCATTTAAATTTGTATTTTTTCTGAAATAATTTTGGAAGTTAAAATAGTAGCTTATTTTCTTAATCTTTAAATTGTTGATAAAACTTAACTTTTCTAAAATCTATCCATTGTAGTGTAGATAATTGTTTGCTTGCGGTATATTTTTTCATCATGTATTACATATTTTAATTATGTCTATTTTTTTTAGGTATCATATTAGGTAATTAGGTTTTTCAGAGCAAATTATGTCCCATTTTCTTATTTTCAGTATATTTTATTAAATATACTTCCTTATGAAAGTTCAGTACTGACATGTAGGATAGGCTCTAATTAATCTTTTTCTTCTTTGTATTATTTAGGAAATTTATTTACCCAATTTTCTTTTTCTCTTGTTTGTATTTTTTAGGGAACTTATTTACCCATTATCCATCTTGATCATCTTTGTATGGTAATCTTGAAATGTTTGTATTTATTATACAGTCTTCAAATTATGAAATTATTTAAAAAATAAATGGTTCAATTTAGAACATGCTGAAATCTATTCTTATGTATAAATTCTTTTGTTATAATAAATAAACTTTAAAATTTGAAAGTATTAATGAATTGTGTAGCCATATATATGAGATGTATTAATGAAAGTTAACTTGAATAATGTTTTCATTGAATAAAAACGTTTTGTTATATTATTAATTGAAATGAGTTAAAGGTTAAAATTTCTCTAGAGTTTTTGTAATTGATGTCTTTTTCTAAATTTTTTTTTAAAAACTGTTTGTTATATAAATTTTGATATGATTGATTATCGTTTGAAATGGATGCTGGAGTGTATGTAGAATTTTTAGTGGGGTTTGTTGATTAGAATTTTGCTGGTATGTGATTGTTTTTTGAGATGGAAACCCATTATTGCCTAAAGAAGGAATAACAGAGGTTATGACTTAGAGAGGCAGTAATGAGATAATATTTTTTGTGTTGATTAATAATGTTGATTGCCATAGATGCAAAATAATGATTAATAATGTTGATTGCCATAGATGCTGTTTACTTATGAATATTGATTGCCTTTGAAGCAAAATATTATTGATGTTTTGAATGATTTCTTGTTTAATGATTGATAGTAAAGTTTTGGGTAAGCGCCACCTTAGTCCTCCGACACACCCAGAACCTGACAGGAGTGGACAGCGACTATCGCATCCACAGCAAATCAAAGGTTAGTGTTAGTTATTTGATGAAACCATTTGATAAATCATACTAATAGATCTGTTCACATTACAAGAGTTGGAAATTACTGCTGATCCAGTTAATAGTTATGTACATTACTTGCATATTAATTTGTTGAATCACTGTTTGATTCTGTAATATGAAAGCAAGAAATAATAATACTCACTTTAAAATTCTGTTGATAATCTACTAATCTAAGTGTAGTGAGAGACAACCTTGGGAATATCTCCTCTCAGTCAATTCTCCTCTCAGTCAGACATTAGCACATCTTACTTCAGACAGCTTAAAAGGATAACATCAGCATCATGAATCTCTAATATATAAGAACCCAATTCAACTTATATTGACAGATTAAAGTGAATCAATCCCAGACTACAATAGATAAGAAACTCTTTTGTAGATGTGCTAAAACCCTATTACTCTTTAAGTTTCTTGTTCTAGAGGTTGTGGCAAGAATGTTTCAAATATTCTTTTCAAAGCTCCACCAATTCATGTAGATGCATAACAATATTAGCTACAGCTATTGACAATTGCTTTTTTTCATATCATATGCACTTCAAAAAAAAAAAATTTCTCAGTCTATATTATGTAAATTCATTTATAATTTGCTGTATTGTATATAAGTGTAAAAAACCAGTATATATTGTAATCCACACGAATAAAGCAATCAATCAATCTCTCACCAGCTTCATTTATTTATTTATTTATTTATTAGATAGAGCAAACAATACAATAGTCAGAAAAGAAAAAACAGGCTATTGCCCCAAACTTCTTCAATTTCCTGATTTTGTCACAAATCGTCCAAATATTATGTAGGTTATGTTCACTTAAATTTCAACACCAAATCTTCAATCTGAAACTATGAATCAGAATGAAACAGAGTATTTTAAATTGAGATAAATTGATAATGAAACTTCCGTTTAAACAAAAACCAAACTTCAAATATTCACAAAATATAGAATAAAATCACTTAAATTTTGAGCTCGAAAATATCACTTTCACCATAGCTACAACAGCTGTGATTTTTATTCTCAGATAAAAATATGCAAGTAAGGATTTTCTGTTTTTGTTAAGAAGTTTGATGAAATTCTATAGCAATGATTGAAACTTTCCTCGTCTGACAACTCGAGAGTTCTGCTTAGTTCACAGCAGGTACACATGTACACTTGTAATCGCTTAGTGGATACTTAGAAGTAAGAATATTGAAGGTTTATTGGAATGAGGAATCATTCATGTATACACTTGAAATTTATTTACCGTATTCACTACAATTATTCAACATTTTCTCTTTGATGATGAGCCACAGACAGTTTATGTGATCGATAATAGCAATGATAATCATGTATATCATTCAAATTCACTGTGTTTAAGAAAATGTCTTTTAGTTGTTTCACCAAATGATGATTTTTACAAGCATCATGCCAATCAATACACTGTTCTAACCTCATTTCCAATTCACTATCAGCTTGCATCCGCTTGCACGGGTCCATGATGAGCAAATGAAGAAACTATACATATGTCGGTACTAATATAGAGAAATTAAATGGTTCCTGCCCCTTCCCACCAATGCAACATACACGAGCAGTATGATATTCCAATGCTTGCATACAATAAACACATTGAATTTCTTGTCCGTTATAGAAAAAGCCATATCTTGCAAAGTTTTTTCTGTATTTGAATAGAATTGACATTTTTTCATGCTAAGCATTCTATTGTTTTTGCACATGAAATTTGGAGATGAGTCCATATTTTTCATTATCAATGAATTATAATGAAGAGCCGTGAAGGGGGCACATCGGCCCCTCGGATTGCGATGATGAATTTCACAGGCATTATAACACCATGAACATCTAAAGTAGTTGAAATTTGGTTTCTCAATTCCATCCGGTAAACAACATACGTTTTTGAGTAACCTTCTAAGAAACTTTGCTTTCTCTGTACCTTTTGTGTAGATTTTATCATATCCTTGAAGATAAGATATCAATAATTCGTCTGTGTAAATAAAATGACCATCTTCCCAGCGTATTTTGTGATAATTGTTCTCTGCCCATGTTGCTTGCTTACACAATTTATCATTCAATTCTGACTTTGCAAATGGCGACTTGAAATGCAACACAACAGAGCTATTTAAGTCATTATTTACAATCGCGATTTCTTTCAAAATAATCTGATTGAAATTCCCCTTGAACCAATGCATGTCAACTGTTGCGAATTTTTTACAGGAGAGAGTTTCTTCCTCCTCTTGTGCTGTTTTGTCCTCCTCCATCATCCTCCTTTGTCCTCCGTTCTCCTCCTCCTTTGTCCTCTGTTCTCCTCCTCCTCCTCCTCCTCCTCCTCCTCCTCCTCCTGTGGTTTAGGTGTACTACATCTTGAGTGATAGTAGAAGTAGTCTTCCTCGACGTCAAGATTACACTGTGTCCCAATAGACCGCGTTTTCTTCTCAGAATCAGAAGACATTGTAGATGTTAACTGATCAAAGCTAAAACCTCAAAAGAGTAGAATTTGAAAAATGCAATACTTATATAGTTTGCGCTCTATCGAGAAATTACTGAACTTCCTTCACCATGGAAGTAAGAGGACCTTCACACATGTTCAAACATGAATCTTATCTTGTCAGTGTTTTTTATCTGTTCTATCATCAATGAAATAACACATTTGAATATTTAACCAACCTAATGAATTACAGTAGCAAAGATGATGCATTTCATTTATTTACAATATTGCACACATACACTTATATGTTTTGATCTTTCTTTGTCAATCCTGTTCTAACCCTGTCTCGTCTGCAGAATCTCGTAAAAAATTCCAGATAAGTTGATTTAATTGTTCTTCTGTTAAATGAGCATTTTTTTCCATGATAACCTTCTTAATTCTATTGATAGACTGTTCAAGAATTGCACACTCACATCTCCATGACCCTGGGATATCACCATTCCCCCAGAATTTATCATATGATGTACCATATAAATCACAAACAACAATATGATTATATCCTTCACTGAACCAAGAACCAAATTTTTCATAATCTCTCACAAAAGTTAAACATTGTAGATTTGTCCATCCTTTTTCTGCTAAACGCTGCAATATATCTAGGTGCGTGTCCAAGAGTTCACTTAACAATATTCTTTTACATTTTTTCGAAGCAATATGGAAAAGTAATAGCATATCATAAAGAGAAGAACAAATACTATTCTCCAGATGATTATCTCCCTTGCACACTGATAAAAATTGATTGTTGCTAACACTAGGGTATTTTCACTTGCGGAAAGATACAATAAGTTGAGGTGAGCATATGCATACCACATAATTCTACTTGAGTTCATGCAGCGCATCATTCTATTCTACAGAGTGAGAGTTCACTTTCATCAAGATAATTCTTCAATATTAATTTTATATTGTTGACTAATTGTTCAATTAATGACATCATCTACTAGCTATGATAAATCACTCAGACAGAATATTATTTTTCTTTCCTCAGAAAACTAGCTATTTTCCATTAAACATTATAGCTGCTGAATCTATCCAACAGTTGAGCTGTCTTGACTGCTCAGTTTGTTTGAAGCAAGCTTCTCCTGACATTGAGTTCTTGATTAACCACCAGAACAAGGTAAGGATTAGGATCAAATATTTAATATATATACATTTATTTAGACGCACGAGATTTTTCTAAGCAATTCACAAATATTAATTAAGCTGAACAAACACTAGTTTCACAATAGTTACTCAATTTATACTAATTTCAGATCAGTGAATTTGTTAGTCTAACAAAAATCGTAAACTCTTACAGTTTTCATTCGAATCTCATTAGTCAACTTATTAGGAAGAAAAAAAAAATCTTCTCACTTTTGTCCTTACAAATAGTAACAAGAATCGTTATTTGGGATAAAATTATTCGGGATGATGTGAATCTTTTTGGAAGATATAATCACCACTGGAGAATGATTGCATTGAAACATTGCTGAAGCGTTTTTTCCAAAAATTTGAATCAACATCTAAGAGGAGTGAGAACATGCAAGTTTGGTTTTGTTAAATATTATCGTACACACACAAAAAGAATCTTTTCAGAACAGAGATTGTTTTAGGAGAGGACTGCACAAGTTGTACTGATAACACATTTAGTAAGCATTAGGCTGTAGTCACTACATGACTATGTGTTTTTATCAAACATATTTTTCACAGATTTCGATGAAACATTTAAGTTGGATGAATCACTCGATAATTTCGGTGCATTTTCATTATTTCTAGCTTCTGATAATTGTTTCTTCTCCTCTGCTTTTTCTATATATACATTTTAAATCATCGCATATTGTACACCTTCAATTGTAAATAGCTGCACTTATTGAACCACTTAGCTTGTTCCTCCCTTTCAGTCTCAATCCTCCCTCACAATGATAACACACTTTTTTCCTGTATAGATGAATCCTACCTCACTGAGTTCGTTTGATGGAAATGGACCCATGTAGCAGAGCACTCGAGAATTTGAGGTAAACAGCTGGTTGCATTTTTAAAATATGAAGTTTCTCTGTGATTCCAACAATATCAGTACATTCTCCATTATCTCGTTTTAGCATTACACCGTATTTAAGGTTGTAATCTCGATTGCTATCTACATTAGATATAGCTACATTTCCAATAGATAGTTTACAGCTAGGTGATGATCACGTATTGCATCATTAGACACCAACCAACACTGCAGAACGCGCACCGCACTATATCATTCATTTTTGTGAAGTAAAACCATAGGCTAACCATTTCAGAAACACTTATAAATGGTACTCACCAACATTCAAATGTTTTCACGTTTAAATTTTGTTTTCTGCACACTATACGCTCTTGATTCTTCACAATTCATTTTTACACAAAACTTTTCTAATATAGAACACAATTTCAAATATCGATTTTGAGCTAGACAAACACTAAATCATCATTCAAGGATTAGCATGTTACAATATCCATTTCATCTCTTCTCCCACCTGCTGCCAAGATTGAATTAGAAGTGTATTTGATAGTATACAAAGAAGATGGCTGAACAGTCTTCTCTACTTTCCTTCAATATTTGCAATAAAGACTCTACATTCAGTTTGGTTCTTATTACTTCGTTTCTTATCTAGTCCAACTTAGTGTAACATTTAACTGCTGGAAGGAACCTCATCTCGGCTGCATGCAAATACACTTCCAAAGGCTATTATTGGTTCAGCAATTAGTCTGTAGAGCTTCATCTGATCGGCTTGTCTTGTATAAACTCTTTATCATATGCAGACGATACTGTTAAACACAGAAGACCAAGTTCAATTTGCACTTTTCATGTCAAATAGGATTGGTATGGACTTTGACATGATGAAGAAAGAAAAATTCAAGCTCATAGCGTTTAAAGGAAAGTCACCAGTTAGATCCGAGATAGTGCTTGAGAACCAAATTTTGTAACAAATTAAATGCTTCAATTACTTGGGATGTCATACAGACAAGGAAAGGTTTAATCATTGCTATAGAAGTTCATCAAACTTCTTAACAAAAACCGGAAATCCCTACTTGCATATTTTTATCTGAGAATAAAGCTATTGATTGATTGAGTGCTTTATTCGTGTAGATTACAATATATACTGGTTTTTTACACTTATATACAATACAGCAAATTATAAATGAATTTACATAATATAGACTAAGGAAAAAAATTTTTTTTGAAGTTCATATGATATGAAAAAAGCAGTTTTCAATAGCTGTAGCTAATATTGTTATGCATCAGCATGAATTGGTGGAGCTTTGGAAAGAATATTTGAAACATCCTTGCCACTAACTCTAGAACGAGAAACTTAAAGAGTAATAGGGTTTTAGCACATCTACAAAAGAGTTTCTTATCTATAGCAATCCTAGTCTGGGATTGCTTCTCTCCCATGAGTCGGTTATTGATTCACTTTAATCTGTCAGTATAAGTTGAATTGGGTTCTTATATCTTAGAGATTCATGATGCTGATGTTGTCCTTGGAAGCTGTCTGAAGTAAAACGTGTTAATGTCTGACTGAGAGAAGAATTGGAGCATATCTTCAAGGTTGTCTCTCACTACACTTGCATATGAGAGAGAGAGAGAGAGTTTCTTGTTGTGTTTTACCAGTACATAGAGTCAAATATGGTCATATATCTCTAGATTTCAATTTCATTTGATCTGATTGCAAGGAATATTAAATTTTCGATATAGTTAGCAATAAAAAATAGAGTAATAAAGCTTCACCACATCGGGATTATCAACAGAATCTCAAAGTGAGTATTATTATTTCTTGCTTTCATATTACAGAATCAAACAGTGATTCAACAAGTTAATATGCAAGTAATGTGCATAACTATTAACTGAATCAGTAATTTCCAACTCTTGTAATGTGAACAGATCTATTAGTATAGATTATCAAATAGTTTCATCAAATAACTAAAACTAACCTTTGATTTGCTGTGACCCCCTTCTCCTCCTCCTCTTCCTCCTCCTCCTCCTCCCTCTTATCCGCCACTCTGACTCTGCTGATTGCTTCTCATGTTATCAGATCATGAAATCATGATGGAAAACAACTCAGTGTTGGATCTCTTTTTTAAGTTGAGTGGATTTTGGAGCATATGCTGTGAGTAAGAATAACATAGACTCCCACTAGTAATATTTACAATCTACACAGAAAAGTTTTCTCTCTATTTGTTATGCATCATGACAAGACTTCTGTAATCTTTCAGATAATATACTTGCATATTCAAGGTTGAATTTAAGCTCAGATTGCACATGCACTGAGTCAACATAAATGTGTAGTTTTCCTAATATTTCTGATGAAGGAAGAAGCAAAAGCTCACTGAATCATTCAAGATTCGGTAATCTGAAGGTTCTTCCTTTTGAATTGAAATTTTCCTATAGGATGAATATCCCTTTCCATTATTCCTCTTCCATAATGTCATTCAACTAATATTATTTGTTAGCTCATTCTAATAATCGTATAACAAATAGAGTGAGAGTGAAAACGACAAGTGTAGAATAAATAACAGTTTTCGCCAAAACAAACAAGAAGAGAAATTTACTCCTGGTGTTCTTATTCTGTTTTTCAGAATTAAAGAAGGTACCAGTATACACTGAATTCAAACGCAGCAGATCACATCAGCTTATAGAGAGAGAGAGAGAGACAAGCATACGCTCAGCTGAGAACAAAGCTCAGATTGTACATGCACTGAGTCGACATAAATGTATAGTTTTCCTAATATTTGTGATAAAGGAAGAAGCAAAAGCTCACTGAATCATTCAAGATTCGGTAATCTGAAGGTTCTTCCTTTTGAATTGAAATTTTCCTATAGGATGAATATCCCTTTCCATTATTCCTCTTCCATAATGTCATTCAACTAATATTATTTGTTAGCTCATTCTAATAATCGTATAACAAATAGAGTGAGAGTGAAAACGACAAGTGTAGAATAAATAACAGTTTTCGCCAAAACAAACAAGAAGAGAAATTTACTCCTGGTGTTCTTATTCTGTTTTTCAGAATTAAAGAAGGTACCAGTATACACTGAATTCAAACGCAGCAGATCACATCAGCTTATAGAGAGAGAGAGAGAGACAAGCATACGCTCAGCTGAGAACAAAGCTCAGATTGTACATGCACTGAGTCGACATAAATGTATAGTTTTCCTAATATTTGTGATAAAGGAAGAAGCAAAAGCTCGCAAAATCATTCAAGATTCGGTAATCCACAGGTTCTTCCTTTTGAATTGAAATTTTCCTATAGGTTATATATCTCTTTCCATTATTCCTCTTCCATAATGTCATTCAACTAATATTATTTGTTAGCTCATTCTAATAATCGTATAACAAATAGAGTGAGAGTGAAAACGACAAGTGTAGAATAAATAACAGTTTTCGTCAAAACAAACAAGAAGAGAAATTTACTCCTGGTGTTCTCATTATGTTTTTTAGTTCGTCTTCTTCTTCTTCTTCTTCTTCTTCTTCTCTGTTCTTATACTTCTTTTTCTTCTTCTTCTTCTTCTCTGTTCTTATACTTCTTCTTCTTCTTCTTCTCTGTTCTTATACTTCTTCTTCTTCTTCTTCTTCTTCTTCTCTGTTCTTATACTTCTTCTTCTTCTTCTTCTCCTTCTTCTCTTCTTCTTCTTTCTTCTTCTTCTCTCTTCTTCTTCTTCTTCTTCTTCTTCTTTCTTCTTCTTCTTCTTCTTCTCTTCTTCTTCTTCTTCTTCTTCTTTTCTCTTCTTCTTCTTCTTCGCCTTATTTAAACAGGATATTGATAGTGCTGTAAATTTTCATCACAGTCCCACATAAATCCGGTTCATACTGAGCGGGGGGAGGTGGGCTTGAAAGTTGAGCTTTTTCATAGGATGTAGACTTTATTCTGCTAAGTGGCAGTGTTGGTGACAGAACTGTTTTACGTGCGTGTGTGCCTCTATTATTATTATTTTGTGAGATGTCTCGTATTTTCACTTCATCCAGCAGCAGCAGCAGCAGCGACGAGGATGACGAGCATGCACAGCTTGCAGTACGCCGCCGTCGCCCACTAGAGGAGGATGATCACCGCCGCCAATGGCCTGTCATGGTGGTTCACCCTTCACCGCGTATGGTGGTGGTAGATCCTGTGCCGCCTTCACCACCACCACCGCCCGAGGTAAATATTGCTGAGTGGGAGGTAGAATCACCGCCTTCCGCAGAGGATATTCAGGAGGCAGTAGCATTGCCTCCGAGGAGGAGTGGGGGGCTGAAGTAGCGGCAGTAGCTCCTGATCTTCAGGAGGACATGCCTGAACAGGATGCCGAAGAACAGGAGGAGGGGGAGGGGGTTGTGGAAATTGACAATGTTGAAGCGTTCCTTGACCAATTCTTCTACACACCAATCGGCACACCTGCCACTGCACCTGTTCCCAATGCTGAACCAGACGCCGCCGAGGGCAACAACGCTGTCGCAGAGGTCAATGCAAACGCAGAGGCCAATGCAGAGGCTAATGCCTAAGCAGAGGCCGATGCAGAGGCTACCGCCAACGCAGAGGCAACCGCTGACGCAGAGGCTAGCGCTGACACAGAGGCTACCGCCGACGGAGAGGCCAACACAGAGGCAACCGCCGACGCAGAGGCCAATGCAGAGGCCAACGCTGATGCAGAGGCTACCGCCGACGCAGAGGTCAATGCAGGAGCTGCTGCCGAAGCCAATGCAGACACGGAAGCAGAAGCAGAAGCCGATGACAACGCCATGGCTGCTGCTGGGTTTCGAGCCTGGTCGCCGGTGTATGGCCCACCACAGGGTAGGGGTGGTCGGAGAGGACAACCTACTGATCGCTTCATTGAAGTGGAGCAAAGACGATTGGTGCGTTGGATTGAACTTCACCCCTATCCTGTGGTTGACCCCCTGTTCATGGGTGTTAGGGAGATTATAGAGAGACTGTTCAATAGGGCTGAATCTATAACGGTGGCTAGGTTGACGGCAATAGAGACAGCTCTCTTCAGCTATCTCCCCACCAGACTGCATTATAGGGATTCGCATAGAGCAATGATTGGAATTGTGGGGCATCTACGTGTGGCTATCCTGAAAGAGCTTGTAGTTTCGTACGTTTCCCCTATGGATGACCGTCGGCGTAGACATGAAACTCTAGTAGACAATATTGAATTCTTTCAAGTAAGTTTGGCGCTATGTCTCTTCTTCTTTTTGAGAGCAACTACTTCTTGCTCTTCTTCTCTGTTCTCATACTTCTCCCTCTCTTTGGAAGGTTGCTATTATATCGTTTCACTCAAATCTGACAGTTAGACACACTTCTCCTTCCCTCTACTTCTCCCTCTTTTTGAAAGCAACTACTTCTTCTTCTTCTTCTTCTTCTTCTTCTTCTTCTTCTTTTCTTCTTCTTCTCTGTTCTTTTACTTCTTCTTCTTCTTCTTCTTCTTCTTCTTCTTCTTCTTCTTCTTCTTCTTCTTCTTCTTCTTCTTCTTCTTCTTCTTCTTCTTCTTCTTCTTCTTCTTCTCTTCTTCTTCTTCTTCTTCTTCTTCTTCTTCTTCTTCTTCGCCTTATTTAAACAGGATATTGATAGTGCTGTAAATTTTCATCACTCCCACATAAATCCGGTTCATACTGAGCGGGGGGAGGTGGGCTTGAAAGTTGAGCTTTTTCATAGGATGTAGACTTTATTCTGCTAAGTGGCAGTGTTGGTGACAGAACTGTTTTACGTGCGTGTGTGCCTCTATTATTATTATTTTGTGAGATGTCTCGTATTTTCACTTCATCCAGCAGCAGCAGCAGCAGCGACGAGGATGACGAGCATGCTCAGCTTGCAGTACGCCGCCGTCGCCCACTAGAGGAGGATGATCACCGCCGCCAATGGCCTGTCATGGTGGTTCACCCTTCACCGCGTATGGTGGTGGTAGATCCTGTGCCGCCTTCACCACCACCACCGCCCGAGGTAAATATTGCTGAGTGGGAGGTAGAATCACCGCCTCCCGCAGAGGATATTCAGGAGGCAGTAGCATTGCCTCCCGAGGAGGAGTGGGGGGCTGAAGTAGCGGCAGTAGCTCCTGATCTTCAGGAGGACATGCCTGAACAGGATGCCGAAGAACAGGAGGAGGGGGAGGGGGTTGTGGAAATTTACAATGTTGAAGCGTTCCTTGACCAATTCTTCTACACACCAATCGGCACACCTGCCGCTGCACCTGTTCCCAATGCTGAACCAGACGCCGCCGAAGGCAACAACGCTGTCGCAGAGGTCAATGCAAACGCAGAGGCCAATGCAGAGGCTAACGCCGACGCAGAGGCCGACGCAGAGGCTACCGCCAACGCAGAGGCAACCGCTGACGCAGAGGCTAGCGCTGACACAGAGGCTACCGCCGACGGAGAGGCCAACACAGAGGCAACCGCCGACGCAGAGGCCAATGCAGAGGCCAACGCTGATGCAGAGGCTACCGCCGACGCAGAGGTCAATGCAGGAGCTGCTGCCGAAGCCAATGCAGACACGGAAGCAGAAGCAGAAGCCGATGACAACGCCATGGCTGCTGCTGGGTTTCGAGCCTGGTCGCCGGTGTATGGCCCACCACAGGGTAGGGGTGGTCGGAGAGGACAACCTACTGATCGCTTCATTGAAGTGGAGCAAAGACGATTGGTGCGTTGGATTGAACTTCACCCCTATCCTGTGGTTGACCCCCTGTTCATGGGTGTTAGGGAGATTATAGAGAGACTGTTCAATAGGGCTCAATCTATAACGGTGGCTAGGTTGACGGCAATAGAGACAGCTCTCTTCAGCTATCTCCCCACCAGACTGCATTATAGGGATTCCCATAGAGCAATGATTGGAATTGTGGGGCCTCTATGTGTGGCTATCCAGAAAGAGCTTGTAGTTTCGTACGTTTCCCCTATGGATGACCATCGGCGTGGACATGAAACTCTAGTAGACAATATTGAATTCTTTCAAGTAAGTTTGGCGCTATGTCTCCACCTTATGCAGGCAGAGAGACACAATAATCTTACTATTCAAAGGGTGCGTGCTCTGCACATCTTGAATTATTTTCTCAGAGATCGCAGTCTCCTGGACTAGTCCTGTGTGTGTGTGTGAGTGCAATCATCATCTATGCAATATCTATTTTGAAATGTTTATGATCCATATATATTTGCCATTATTTTTTTTCCTGTATTTCTATTAATTTTCAATTGCTTTATTTCTCAATATAATATTATTTGTTTTCTACTCAACTCTGTCTTTTTTCTTATATCCTTTTGATATAGTGTGTGTGCAGGGTGTTGGAAAAAGCTCTTCTGGACATTGTTTGATATTAATTGTTTGAGAATTACTTTTTGCAACTGGCTTTTTCCAACACCCACACAACTGTGTGTGAGGTGGTCTAGGTTGTATACACAATAAGATGGGAAGCAATGACAATTTCACTCCTTGTTTATTAACATTATATGCAAGAAAAGATAATACACATATACAATTAGAGTCTGCTCTGAGCTATCAATGAGAGAGGTCGAGTTTCGATTGCGCTGCCGTTTATCTGTAGATAAGAGCGTCCTGTTGAAATGACTAGCTGCGCCAAGTGTTTAAAACCGGTGAATCGTAGCTCTAAAGAAAAAGTGAGTTGTGATATTTGCGGGAGTTTCTTTCATTCATCGTGTGTGAAGTTGACCGAGAGTGACATGAATTTCCTGTCATCTGCGGCTGATGGTGGCGGTTGGTCCTGCGACAAGTGCATGCAGAAAAAACGTCTGGCTCGGTCTTGCAGCGATTCTACGCCTGTGCGGTCGACGTCGGCGCCGTCGGTCATCGAGTCGGGTACCACTATGGATGAGCTCAAAAGCATGCTCAAAAGGATTGAAGATGATTTCGGTAAATCATTGAACTCATGCCACGAAAAGCTCGATGAGAACTGTCAGTTACTTCTTAAGCAAAATGAAGTCATCTCTAAACTTCATGAAACTATTTCCACTTTAGAAACCAAAAATAAGGGTTTAAAGAATAAAATAAGTGAACTTCAGATAAGGTTAGAGGACAGTGAGCAATATTCTTGTGCTAATACACTCGAGATATTTGGTGTACCTGAAACTCCAAACGAGAACACTTTAGATAAGGTGATAGATGTTGGTAAGGCACTTGACATAGAAGTTTGTGCTGAGAGGATTGATGTGTGCCATCGATTGAAGAAGCAGAACAATCGGTCAACTCCTGGTATAATAGTGTGGTTTGTACGAAGAATTGATAAGGAGTTAATGTTACAGAAAAGACGTGTGAAACGCACACTGTCAACACGTCATCTAGGACTTCCATCGGATACACCCATATATTTAAATCAATCTTTGTCCCGAGCAAGACGGATTTTGTTCTCGAAAGCACGGCAAATAAAAATCGACAAAAAATACAAGTTTCTGTGGGTCGACAAAGGAGGCAATATAAAGATTAAACGAGAAGAAGGCAGCAAAGCAATTCTTATCTCTAGTGATGTCGACTTACAAAGACTCTAGATTTCAACAACCTTTAGTTTGTTATCAGAATGTTGGTGGATTGAGAACTAAACTTCATGAGTTATCTCTTGCACTCCTGAATTCTTCTTGTGAGATTATCGTCTTATCTGAAACCTGGCTGATTGAGGACATTAGAGACGGTGAATTCTGTGATGGCAAATACAAAATTTATCGATGCGACCGTAACCCAACATTATCAGGTAGAACGAGAGGCGGGGGCGTGCTGGTGGCTGTTGCTGCTTCGTTGTCGACTGCATTGGTGAGTGTGCATGCGGAGGTCAGATCCGAATCACTCACTGTCAGACTGCGTCTGCCTGGACGAACTATCAACATTACAGCAGTTTATCTGAGACCAACAGCTGGACTCCTCGATTATCAGAACTTTGTAGAGAGTATTGAAAACGTGTACGGTTTGATAAACAATGACAATATTATTGTTGGCGATTTCAATCTGAATGAGATTACTGATTATAATTTCAACTTCTCTGTCGGCTCCAGTAAGGCTAGATGTACTGCTCAATTAATGAGTCTGTTAAATTTGAATTCCTTCAATAATGTTCCAAATATAAATGGAAGAACTCTTGATTTAATCTTGAGTAATATCCCGTTGAATGATACCAGGCAAGACGATCCCACGCTTGCTGAAAATAGTCACCACCCTGCTCTTGTTTTTCACATTGAAATGACTCACGTAGCTTTCCTTCCCACTAGCATTTCTTACTATAATTTTAAAAAAGCAGATTTTCATAAGCTTTATATAACTTTACAAAATTCTGATTGGGACAGTTTATACTTGATTGAGGATGTTGATAAAGCCGTTGAGTATTATTATGATTTGTTGCTTAAGGCTATGAATCAATGTATTCCAACAACAAATAAAATAAGTAGTATTAAGTATCCACGTTGGTTTAACAATGATATCATAAAAAATCTCAAATTAAAAAATGAGTTAGCCCGTTTAAGAAAGTTTTCAAATCATTACAATGAAAGGTTTCGAGAAGTTTGAACTAAACTGAAGTTTCAAATAACAGTTGCATATCACAGCTACATAACAGGTGTACAAAACAGTGCTAAAACTAACATTAAAAGTTTTTGGAACTACGTGAAGGATAGAAGAGCAAATAGAACCGTACCTGGGGAATATGAAATTGACAATGTGAAGATTCCTGCTAGAGAAGTATCTCAAGCATTTGCTGATCATTTTGCGTCTGTTTATGATAATGATACTCACTTTGTTCTCGACGACATAGTAGGTCCCAATAACAATTTCAAAATAAACGGTGTCTCAGACTCTTTTAATATAAGAATCATTACTGAG
Organism: Nilaparvata lugens; assembly: GCF_014356525.2. Classification (NCBI taxonomy): domain Eukaryota; kingdom Metazoa; phylum Arthropoda; class Insecta; order Hemiptera; family Delphacidae; genus Nilaparvata; species Nilaparvata lugens. Next base: position 6,864,020 of record NC_052519.1, read on the forward strand.
GGAGAAGTAGCTGAATCTATTAAAAACCTAAAACCTAAAAGATCTTGTGGTCCAGATAACATACCCCCCTATATAATAAAGGGCTGTGGGGAAATTTTGATTAGGCCTCTACACTATTTATTCAACCTGTCCATCCGTAAAAACAAGTTTCCTAGAAGTTGGAAGGAGGCAAGAGTCACTCCGATTCCTAAGGGTGGAAAACTAAATGATTTGAAAAATTTCAGGCCAATATCCAACTTGAATGCAACTGCAAAAGTATTCGAGTATGTACTGTTTGAGCATATTTTCAATAATTTTAAAAACATTATAACGGTTAGTCAGCATGGTTTCCTTAAAAAACGATCAACTGTCAGTAATCTTCTCCTATTTACTAATTACATTTCAAGTCACCTTGATAAAGGCATACGTGTTGATGCAATTTACCTCGATTATTCCAGAGCTTTTGATAAGGTAGACCACAAAATCCTTCTGCAGAAAATGTTTGCCTTTGGTTTCACATCCGAAATGGTTGCCTTCTTTCACTCATACCTCAGTCAGCGTTTATTCTTTGTGTATTTCAATAATATTAGATCAAAATGTTTCATGAGTGGTTCAGGTGTGCCCCAGGAGAGTAATCTTGGGCCTCTTTTGTTCCTTTTACTTATCAATGACATTCCAGAGTGTATTAAAAACAGTAATTGTCTCATTTATGCAGATGATGTTAAAATTTATCGAACTATACAGGATGATCAGGACTCTCAGATGTTACAGGAGGAATTGGGCAGGTTGAATGATTGGAGTGAAAAAAACAATCTGGCATTAAATGTGAAGAAATGTAAATTTATTGTCTTCACTAGACAGCAACAGATTTTTGCTGACTACAAATTATTAGATGAACATCTTGAAAGAGTTTATGTGATTAAGGATTTGGGTGTCTACATAGACTCCACTCTCACCTTCAGAGATCACATTAATTACATCCTTAATATTTCAAATAAGATGCTAGGATTTATCATAAGAAATGTCAGACACTTCACAGACATTGATTTAATCAAGATGCTGTATCTGGCCCTGGTGAGAAGTAGACTTGGAGTCCTTATCAAGAGATATATATTAGTAGTATCGAACGCATACAAAATAAATTCCTCAGATTCATGTATTACAAGAAGTATGGACATTCATGCCCGTATGACTTTTCTATGAGGTGTCTGAGAGTCAGTTTTCAAATTATGTCGTTGAAGAACAGGCGGGATTTCGTATCATTAATTGTTTTATTTAAAATATTGAATAATCATTTAGACATTCCGAATATTATCGAACTCTTTAGTATCTTTGTTCCGTTAAATAGACCTAGATTAAATATGTTTTTTGCTTTGGATAGAATATACACTGTACATCATGCAAATTGCTTCTTACAAAAAACTGTTAGATTGTACAATTCTTTGAATACAATTCTAGATATATTCGCTGATAATTTGCGCAATTTTAGTGAACAATGTTATCAAGCTCTTAAATTATAAATGTTTAATCAATTTTCAGACCATAAAAATTTAAAATTCAAATTCTTCTTCTATAATAGGCTTGCTACCTATTCCCTTTTCTCAATTTGCCTTTTTTTTCTTTATTTTTTTTTCTATTTTCTATTGTGTCTTGTGTTATTTCCTATTTATAATCTTTCTTCCAAACTATTTTTATCGCTATTTTTAGTTTTTTTTTATTTCTTACTAATTTAGTTTCAGTTTGTGTAAACAATTGATTTTCAATGAGGCTTGTTTTGGCATAAAGCTGTAAGCCTCTATATGTTGTTGTAATTTTTCTATTCATGTAAATAAATAAATAAATAAATAAATTATTGAGGTTATATAGATATTCAGTCCAAGATATCAATGACAAGCCAGTAGTACACACTTCCAAGTCTTTGGGATATTTCACAGAAACTTTTACTGATTGGGAAGTTCAGAGTAATTGCATTATTCCTAAAATCACTTCTCACTTCAGCATCAGGGAAGAGGTTAGATATTACTTCCATTAGGTTATCAACAGATTCAAATGGTTTGTAGCCATCACCATAGTATTGCACACACGGTTTTACTATCCATTGGGTACCAATCACAAAATGACAATTTCCACACTCACACGCTCCCTTCATTGCAAGTGGTGGCTGGGTCCGCAGCAGCAGTAGTAGGTACTTGTTCTTCACAGTATGGTGTGCAGATCCCAACTGAACTCTTGATGACTGCTTCTAGAAAGTCCATCGAGGTAAATGATGAGTGGAGACATGTGTGCAGATTGTATGCGCAGTGGACATGGCAGCAAAGATCCCCCTCCACATCTCATTCCCCTGCCATTTTCATGTACCAGTCATTGATGTCACTGTACATTTGGTTGATTGCTGACCAGTTACCCTGTAGAGGTGGATATCCAGATGTTAGTAGACACTGACGAATATGGAAGATGTTTGATGCATCAAGACCATGTTCCCTCAATGTCAGAAAATCCTCCATTTTGTACATGGGGTCCAGCGCTGTGCTGACACCAAGTGCTAGCATAAGGCATAACACCACTTTCATGATACTTGCACGAGCCATGGTTATGGAATGATCAATATAGTGCTTGCTCAATATATTGATGTAAAGACTCATTGGCATGGTTTGACATGCATGTATCGTAGTGCAGGTGGATCCTCATCTTCATTCAATTTCATAGCATTTTCATAACATTCCAAAAGAGATGCAGATGGTAATTTCATTTCCGCAACTTGTCTACATAACAGCTTTGTATTGGTCAACAGTAGTTGGTCTGGTAGTAATCTATTGGTTGCCATCTGGAACATGAATATAGGTTAGAAATATAATTTTGATATAAGGTATTTTTCATACAAAGATCCATACTTTTGGTGTTGAATGAGACCTCATTTCATAGTTTGATTAAATGGATTTTCTATGACTTGCTTATAATCAACTAGGAGACTTTCCCCAACCAGCCCCAGGCTTTGAAGTATGAAGTGGTCTTGATACGTTTGTCGTTTGTTCAATAGGATTGCAATATAAATTATCTCTTCACAACAACAATTGGGAACACGGCTTCTACATGATGATGATATGTGATTCATGTTGTATAGAAAGGTGCTACCTGTGAACGGACTTGGGTCTTTATATGCTGTAGCCGACTTTCAGATTGCTTCCTGCCTATAATAGGGTATCATGTTGTTGAAGTCTTTAAATCACAGCGGGACATAGCATTTGACTTCAGTACACAGTATGATTCATCTGAAACTATAATATCATCGCAAATTGATTTTGGCAGGAGTCCAAGATCTGCACCAAGGTATTGAGCTCCTCCCCAAAACCTGTAGCACTAGCACGTATAGTGAGGGTGGATTGTATATTGCCTCCTCATCGTCAGAAAACTCCATCCATGAGTCGTCCATCTGTCAAATATAGGTAAGTTGTGTGTTATTAAATTGGAAGAAGCATACTAAAACTAAAGCTAAAATAATGATACATCACAAGCCATTGCCGTATTGCACAGAGCTGGTTTGGCAGACCTAACCTAAATACATCCCTAGAAACGGGAGAGATTGATTGTCTAGAGGTTCACCTGTAAGGTAAACCTGAGGACGATCCTTGTCAAGTGTGACATGTCCTGCAAGGTACCCCTCCTCCAATCCTTGCTCAGATGTAGGACTACACTTTTCTGTTTGACGACGGTGGTTGACATCCAACTTCAAAGGAGGAGTTACACTACTTGATCTAGGTGTTTCATTAAAAGTTTTTTGATTGCGTCTGATAGCGCCTTGTCTGCTGGTGGGGGTGGAGAGATCGTTATTGCTACGTTTGGGGGTGATGTTTTCACAATGTTGTTGTGGGGGTTGAGATCTGTTGTCTTGGGAGGTTGGTTGCTGCTGGTGTTGACCATCATGGATTGTCTGCAGCCCCTGATGTATAGATTGAGCTCCCAGAGCGTTCAAGTGTTGCAGGATGATTGCAGCAGGCCCCATCAACACAGTGATATTTTCACTTTGCATGCTGTGAGGTCTCTGCGGGAGTCCTTGGTGGGGGCTATTGTCATCCATCTTTAACAGAGGGAAATTATTATTATATTTTTATCTAACCTTTCACTTGGTTGCTAGCAGCAATTATTGAAAGCTTAGTATTGGGCAAAGTTGAACAAGGAAAATTCTTCATTTATTTTGAAAAATAAGAGATGCAGTGCATATGCTTGGGCCGGGGCTTGTGCCGTGGCATGTGCCGGGGCTCAGGCCAGGGCTCAAGCAAGCCAGCACACGGTGGTGGGGGCAGTATGCTGCTGTTGATGGTACACACCCATAGCTCTGACTACAAGGAAAATTCTCTATTTATTGGAAATAAATAGTCATAATAATAAATCTATAGAATAGATTAGGTAAAGATTATATATTAATCTATCAATGTATTAATTATAGTAGAGGGATTTTAACACTTTGAAGCCACTTTTTTGCTCCAAAACCCCCTCCCCCCTCTCCACCATCGACCATCCCGCCTCCCCTTCCCCCCGCCTGGAGGGTTGAGGGGGTGTTCTAAAAATAGATTTCCCCTCCCCCCCTCACTCTCCCTCTCCCTCTCATTCTCCTTCTCCTTCTCCCTCTCCCTCTCTCTCTCTTATCTTATCCTATCTAATCTAATCTTATCTTATCTAATCTAATCTTCCCCTCCCCCAGTGAGGACGAGGGGGATGAAGAAGGAGAGAGTGATCTCTCTCTCTCAGTGAGGGAAAAATAATTTCCCTGTGAGGGAAAAATTCTCTACTGTCAAATTAAAGTGAATCCATATTTCTACATCTAATGCTATACTGACAGATTGAAGTGAATGCTAGATGAGGGAAAAAAATCCCTTCGAGGGAAAAATTCCCTTGGTGACAGATTAAAGTGAATCCATTCGCTGTCAAATTAAAGTGAATCCATATTACTACATCTATACTGTCAAATTAAAGTGAATCCATATTTCTACATCTATACTGTTGTTAATGAAGAACTAGTCAATTTCTGCAAAGTAGATTCTAAATATTGCTTATCAATTAGCGATGGCTATGTTTCATTTACTTTAGTAAAAATTTCTGTACTAAGCTGTTTTAATTTAGTATTGAGATAGTTTCTGTCCAGCACCTCCAAATTCTTGATTTTATCTGATATGGCTTTTAATTTCTCATCTAAATAAGCTTTATCAACTTTATCGTTGTTAATACTCACCAACTGGGATGAAAAGCTGTCTGTTAAAGTTTTCACTTCTCCTAGAGCAGATTCTAAAGTTAGAGTTCTCTCTCCAATAGCTTTATCAATATTAGCACTAAAATTTGGTGATGTACTTAGAATATGTTCTCTTTCAATTATGCTCACTCCAATATTCTTTGTATTTTCCGAAACGAGTTTGGTTATTTGCGAATCTAAATAAAATTTCACAGCTTCACTGATTCCTTGTTGATTTATCGATTCGATTATCTTCTGTGTTATCGAGTCAATATCACACGTAAGATTAGCAACAGCAGGCCCAGCACTAGGTGTATCAATTCGACCGAATCGATGCAGAGTCATCGTAACACTGAACAATTAGTTTTGCTTCTTTTAGCTCTTCAATTATAGACACGATCTCAATATCATGTCCAGTGTTGCCAGAAGCTTTTGAGGAATAGAGTAAATTTAATCTTTCCACTAATTCGTCAAAATTATCAAAGTATTGATAAATTCTATTATGAGAATTATTTTTTGCAAATTTCAATAAACCCCATCCCTTCTTTTTACTAATTTTTTTACTGGAAATAACTTCTGAATCATTTGCGATTTAATTCCCTGATTTCGTTTAACATACCCTCTTCAATCTAAATGTATGCCTGTAAGTGTTAAGATTTTTTTATACTTATCCAGATCTCTCTGATTATAAACATTCGAATTCGGTTTGAACTGAATAATAACTCAAGTAGACCGTGAGTTATTCGAAATCTGTCTTTACCAATATCTATATAACTATCATCGAATATTACTTGCTGATTTCCAATATAATACACGTCATCTTTAGAATTGTATGAAATTCCATAACTAATTGAATTATTCAATTTTTCCGCATGAAACGTTTTTAGATATTGTGACAGCACATCATCGTTTTTACTAGAACCAAGTAAACTGTTTTCAAATTTAGTCGAGCTTAAAAAATTGTCTGTTGAACTCTCATAACTCTGCTCATCTTCCTCATCATCCTCCTCATTATCATCAATTACCATACTCTCTTGTTTTTCTTTTACTTCTTCCTTTTTAGGTGTAAAATCATGATTAGAGTGAAAACTAGATTTGGTTTTTCCCAATTCAATTATAGGTTCTATCAATGGTGAGAGCGTTTTCCTATTGTATTCCTCTGATCGTCTTTCAAAATTAACTAAGCTTTTATGCTTGTCGCTGATTACTTTTCTCAATTTCTTAATCTTTTCGATTAAACTCTCCTTCTTGTTATTTACTATGTTCCTTCCTCTCCTCCTCCTATATGTTTTAGACAACATGACTGTACAAAGAATTAATCTCTACTGAACAGAAAGAATCGTGTCCAGTGAATCCCAATATTTTCCTTCCTTTATATCACATTCTTTCAAAATTTTAACAAAATTATGCTGTTTACGATTCCAAACTGTATGACAAAGTTTACTGAAATCTTTATAAGAAATATCTCCTCCAACATGATCTCTGTGAATTAATTTGAGACTCAATAAATCCATCTTAAAAATTATAATCATATTTGCATTGTCTCTAGTGAAATGTTTCTGTGTAGCTCCATAACTCTGAATTAAATATGCTGTGTCAATATTTCGATGATGTCCCATAGTAAAATATTCTCTTATCTGTGGCACATTGCTCAGTTGTAAGTCATCAAAAATTACTAAGCTATATTCGGGGATACGGTTCGGATGGGGAATTTGGCTCACATCCTCTTTCATGTGAAATCCAATATTTTTCAAACCTGCAAATACCTTCTTGAGAAAAACATATTTTGTTTGATATAAGCTCTTGCTAAATAAGTAAATGTGCTTAAATCTTAAGCCATTTTCAGCAAATACTAAAATAAATAAGAGATTTGTTTTTCCTCCAGCACTGGGAGAAATAATTAACATTCTTGCATTATGAGGAAGTAAGTCTCCATTTTTACAAAATGCAGGCTTTTCTTTATCTGTAATTGATTTATCAAAGTTAACAATTGGTATTTGACTCATGATTACAAACATACAGAACGTGATCTGATAAGCTACTGAAAATTTTTACAAAAGTTAGATCAGTGCCGCTATGAATGAGAGCAATGACCGAGCACACATGCATTAGCATAGAGGGGCATATCAAGAGATTGGAATGTAGACACCACTCTCCACAGCCTGTCATCATCATCAGACAGAGGATGATGTATCTACCTTCTCTGTTCCTCACTCTCTTTTCTGCTTATCGGCTATTGAGTGTGCGAAGATTCTTATATTACGAAATGAAACTATGGATTGAAATGAGAACCAATGTTTGATAATAATACTTCTATTATATTTTCAACGGATGTACATCATGATATTTACAATGGATTATTTACAATAAATGTACATGATATTTACAATAGATTACAAAAGATTATTTTTCATCCAATAATTGATCTTTACTAATATAACTAGGTGTTGAAAATCCAATCCATTTCACTAACAATCATTTTTTATCACGTTTTAATATTTTTTCAATCAAATACACTTGTCTCTCCGATTCGTTTAATCGTGTTTTTTTAATTTCTTCTGCATAAAACCGACCACTAATTACTTCACCGTTTAGATCTCTCAGTGAGTAGGTTATAGGTTTAGAAGGAAATATAGAGTGAATCACAAAATACTCTGCGGTCCAGTTTATGTTATAAGATTTATTGAAAAATAATCGTTTCTTCGAGATTCGTATGATATCACCTAGCTTAAATTTTGGTTTTGAATTTCTCTATTTTTATCATCTATTGAATGCAGAATTCAATGACATTAAAACATGATTACGATCTTTCTTCCTCGCATCTTTAGGTTTCATTCTAATGGATGAATGCGTTGTTGCATTATAATCATGAACTAAACTGTCTAGCTTTGATATCCAGTTTTTGGTTCCACACTCAGTTAAATATCTATAAATTTTCGCTTCAAGTGTTCTATTCAGCCTTTCAACTATAGATGCTTTCTTATCACTAAAAACATGGTAATGTTTAATACTATATCTATCTAATAACGCTTCAACTTTTGAATTAAAGAATTCTGTTCCCTGATCTGTTTGGAACAGCTTAACTCCCTTATTTTTAGAAATATTTGGTTCGAGAGCATTAAATACAGATTGGCTTGTCTTGTCTTTTAATGGTACACAATATGCAAATTTTGAGAGACAATTAATAACAACCAAGATATATTTATAACCCTTATTAAAACGCGATAAACTTGTCATCTCAATAAGGTCGGCTTGAAGCAGGTCTTTTTCACTTTTCAGTTCATATTTGCGAGTGGCATAGTTCACACGCGGCACGCTATGAAGCTCTAAAGCTAGCTTAGATCTAATAATATTCATGATATTTACAACAGACAAATCAAAATTAGTGGTGTTGGATGATTGTCACGGAACATACTGAGCAATCAGTTAGAGTGTTGTGGGCACTCTATAATGTCCAAAAGGGAGAGTGTCTATCCCATTCTCCGCAATGTATCTCTTATCGTCATAAGGACTCAAACAGATTTTTGCACATTCAACCTGATACATACTATGATTATAGGATCTTAACATACTAAATTTTTCTACATGTTCACTACGTTCAAACAATGATTTCCTATACAAATTAAAATTAAGTTTTCTACATTTAATTGCGGTCTTTACTCCTTTTGCTACACACTTATTTACAGGTTCGTCATCATTCTCATTACATACTAAAAAGGAGTAAAGTTTCGATCTTAGGCCTATAAATTTACTGATAGGTTATGAGGATGTCTCGTCCTTGAACTTTCCTACAACTTTATTTCTCTCCATGGAAAAGCAAGGGTGGCAAGGTGGATAGTTAGAAGTATCGAATAGGCTCAAATTTTCTTTAATCAACTGATACACGTCTTCGACTTTTACATTTAGAAGAAAACTGTCGGTATCGGTCATACAGAGTTCTATGCAGTGCCAGGGTACGATTTTTTGCAACTTGCAATAAAAAAAATAGTACATATGGAATTCACTCAACTCCAGTACGGAAAACCTGGAATAGACAGGCTTGTTCATTTCAAGTTCCAATTTACGAGAGAAAACCACGATCACGTTCGGACTAATTATTTGCCAGCGTTTGCATAACGGATTTAAAATGTACTTGTCTAATCGTTTTTCGTCTGTAATAATTTTAATATTGATTTGTTTCCGGACTGATTGTATCGTTTTTCCAAAGAACAAATTGCAACAGGCCTTAAAGAAGGATATTTCAAATTTATTTTTCGCAGCCTGTCTATTTCTGATATTGAAGTCGATGTAGCTTTTCAGCCAGGGAGACTAGGGAAAGCTTATTATGTGATGTACTTTCATTAATTTCAAACCGAGCTGAAGGTGGAGTTTTAAATTGAGGTAGTGTACAATGTACTTTTCATTGTGAAAAAGTGTGTTCATGAGTTTTCTGGTTCCAGTTTGACCGTTCTCATTTGTTTGGTAGTTCGACAGCAATTCCCGTGGTGGTGTTAAGTGGAGAGGGGCGAGGGGGAAGCTGGCGTGCTTATTGTATAAATCTTTCAGGTACTCAAGATCACATTCAATTACGTAACCAGTTCCTGAATTGCTGTCCAAATTCGCGAAATCAAGCTTGGAAATTTCTTCCTCTGTGAGGAATTTGAAATTCCCAAGGGGCAAAGATCTGCTCATAGCTTCCGAGTATAAACTGTTTGCATCGATATAAAGGAGATAATTACTCGGTTTTGAAGGGTCATATGTTTTGGGTAGATGTTTGTTATTCGCTTCACAATAACGTTTACCGATAAATGAGACCCCGCCTCTCATTCCCCTTCGAACATGAGATGCATGTCCAGGTCTGTAATTATATCCAGTTCGACTTTGGTGTATTTTAACATGCAATTCCAGGTGAAGTGCGCAAGAGGAACAAAATGGGTGACATCAAGGCCGTATGAGCTAAAAAGCGTAGACCTCATTGACTCAAAAACTCCCGCTAATAGCATTACTTCCAAACATAAATAAAAATCATGATATTCACCCAGATTTTTCAGTTTGAATGTTGAGAACACTCTTTGTGCATGTCAATATTCTTTGCAAGTCAGAGGTGTATCAGTTAAATCATAATGAAAACATTCAATGGGGGAAGTGACGTTTCCACAAATTTTTCGGACAGCTCATGTACGAGTAAGGATATACTCCTTTTTTCAACAAGAGATGTCTGTGTTCGCAAGGTGGATCATGAAACACCAAAAATAATCGCTCGAACTTCTTTTCCATGTCTGTACTTTCTACCAAATTACGCACAAATACTTCCAAGGATTCGTTCATAAACTTGTAGGGATCTAGAAATTCAATTTTGCCTACCGAAAGTGTAAAAAATCTCTCTGACGTATTCGCGATGCAGGAAATTTCTTTTTTACATTTACCGAGCGATTTCAGAATAAAATGCGAATCAAAACCGGAGAAATTATGAAAATAACACGAAATGTACTCAGGAGTACGAGCTGTTAAATTGCAAGAAACGTGTGCCGCACACAAGTAATAACCGGTTTCATGCGCGTGGTGACGACATTTAATATCGGTGTCTAAAAACGGTTCAGCACAAAGCCCGCAGTTTACCGAATTTTGAAATTCGCACTCTTGACTTTCGGATAAAGCTTGCATCGGAATTTCTCGTTTCATATCCTCATACAAAATGTCGCTGAGATCTGTAATTTCCTGAAGAAATTTCTCCATGATTTTTTCGTCCAAACTACTCGATCTATGGAGTACAGGTCCGTAGGCGATTTCCCCGTTAACATATATAACAACGAAACAATATCTGCAAGGAATATGCCGCGCCGTTTTCTTTTGTAACTACGAGTAATTTCTTCAGAATTGGAATCGGATTCGTCATCATCAAGCTTCACAACGTAAGTTTCTAAATCCGCGTAAATGGTGTACTTTTTCTTCAACATCGCGCCTAGTTTCTTGAATTTAATTGTCTCTCCGCGTTTAGGATATGAAACTCACTGTGGTTCAAACTCGGAACAAAGTTCCACATGTTTCAACAAATTTGCTTTACTGTCGGTATTCTTAGATTTGACCAATGTGAATCTATGGAAACAGAAATTACAAATGTGTACTTAACCGTGGTGTTTTGAAAGGTGGGAGAGAAGACGTGATAGCCCGTTTTTTCCCGTTCGGGGTATTTACTAAACAGAAATGAGTTTTTCCTGCATCAGCTTTTAGCATTAAAAGATTAATTTGGTGCTTACGAGTGCGGAAAATGCTTGTACGGAAGGGGAAAAACTTTTTGTTCTCATACGCGTTACGTGAATTGCAATATCCAGATTTAGCATTTCAAATTTCTTAATATCGCGTGTCATCACCGGGAAATTTACTCCTTGCGTATTGAGTGTGTGAGCAAACTTGCTCACATACTTTACAGTCAGGTGTGAGTCCTTTGGTTTCTGATGGAAATACGCAAGCACTGACCATAAAAAGCATTTTTTGTCAGACAGATTTTTGACATTTATAATACATTTTTTGTTTTTCAAAAACTGGGGTGTTTGAATGAAACTGGATGTGTATATAGGATTAAATTTAATCACGTTCACATCCAGTGATTCAATTTTCTTTAGCACCCATCCACTCCCATGTCTTACAAAATTTTCGAAAGATGAGGGGATTTTTTTCACAGCCAAGAAAAAATGCTCATTAAAGTCATCATAGTTCTCAAGGACACTTAGCCCTATGTTGGAGTAACCATGTAGATTTATGAGAGTCGAGACAGTCTCACCAACCTGCTTGTCATCCATCACCACTAATTTATACAGCAAAACATTCAATACTATAAACCACTTTACATTCCGATCATGGCGTGCTGCATGTTCCCTAATAATATAAAAAACTCGACGTTTCGACCTCTCAAGCACATTGGTGATGTCGATATCCTCAGCCTTGTCATCAAGGGTGATGCGATGCCGCACTGCGCTTGAATTCACGCCACGTAGTCTGCGTTCCCTCGGCATGATTCTGAAAAACAAAAGAATAACGATCAGGATGAGATAGAGTACAACAGCATGTTTAGTTGTGAATGTCATTGGTAGAAGAAGGCTGTGTGTGAAAATGATATCTCAAGATCACATAATGTTGTATGAAAGATTAAGATTATTATCTTTTGATAAAAGATGGTCGAAATCTTCTCCGCATTTGTCCGTGGAAAACATGGCAAAAGAGGGATTTATATTCACATCTGCACCAGACATTGTGCGATGTGTATTTTGTTCAATTTGTTTAGGAAAATGGGAAGAAAGTGACATACCAGCAATAGAACATGCAAGGTACAGTCCGAACTGTAGAAGGAATGATAATATAACAATTGAAGAGGAGAATTTCGATAATAATATTCTACGAGAATATGAAGAAAGATATTTAACTTTTAATTGTGTAGAAGATTCATCTGTTCAAGGAGAGTATTTTGAAAAGCATCATCTACATTGTGACTTTTGTAAATCATTATGCAATAAAGCAGAGTATTTTGCGAGAAATGGTTATTTCTTACATAAAAATCCATTCTATCTGCAATGTGCCTATTGCAAATATATTATTGAAAATCCATTTGAAAAAGTAATACATTTACCGTTTTGTTTATATGAAGAGTGTGAGAAAGAAGAGCAGGGGTTGGATGTTCCGGATATAGCATATCGTAAAGATGAGGTAAAATCGCATGCTTGCAGTATATTGTAGAAGGTTTTTCATCCTCCAAGGACAAAAACTGTGCTCCGAGGACAAAAACTGTGCTCCGAGGACAAAAACTGTGCTCCGAGGACAAAAACTGTCCTCTGAGGACAAAATTTGTCCTCCGAGGACAAAAATTGTCCTCGAGGACAAAAAAATTGTCCTCAAAGGATAAAATTAAAGTAAAAATGAACTTACATGTGTTGATTTGACAAAATGACAGCTATCTCCTCGGCTATGCTTCTCTCAGCTCAGGTAGCTCCTTGACTGTGGTTGTCTCAGCTTAGCTATCTCCTCGGCTATGCTTCTCTCAGCTCAGGTAGCTCCTCGACTGTGGTTGCCTCAGCTCAGGTATCATCTCAGCTTATCTAGCTCCTCGGCTATGCTTCTCTCAATGCAGGTATGTTTCCCTCACGAGAGCACAACTGCTTATGAGACCGGAAACCGAGTTGTGAGGTGAGAAAATGCTGTGAAAAACAATGAAATATTTAATAACTGCAACCAAATATTAGAAATCAATAAGTAAGTGTTATTTCAAAAATATCAGAATGTAACAGATTATACTTACTTACAATCAAATGTCTGCATTGTGCTGCTGGTAAACCTCTGGGGAGTTGAGTACAGCACGCTCCAATTGCACACGCCCCCTCGTATGCTCTATCTCACTTGTACAAGCCTGCAACAGACAGAGAAACGACTTGGTATAAAATCAGTTGCCTCAGAGGAAAATCACCATTTACGTTAGAGAAGAGTTAAGTGAACTTATATACCCTACGTGAACTTCTCCCTAATCATCATCTACACAATAGATTCATCATCATCTTCAAGCTCCATCATACCAGACAGCCAACCAACAGAGCAGCAGCTCAACTACTGGCAGCAGCAGAAGCAGCAGCAGAAAGCTCGCAGCTCGGCTGCCACCACCGCTCCCACGGCTGCTGCCTCCGCTGTCTCCGCCAGCTCCTCCTCCGCCTCACCCCTGAAGAGACAGGGAATCTTCGTTCAACGAGAGAGGGGTGAGGATATCGCGATTCCGGACAGTCCTCTGCCACAATCTACACCGGCTACCTGGGTGCCGCAACGAGCAGTGCTGTCAACTCAACCCAGCAAGCAGCTTATTAGTGATGTACTTTCATTTATTTCAAACCGAGCTGAAGGTAGAGTTTCAAATTGAGGTAGTGTACAATGTACTTTTCACGGTGAAAAAGTGTGTTCATGAGTTTTCTGGTTCCAGTTTGACCGTTCTCATTTGTTTGGTAGTTCGTCAGCAATTCCCGCGGTGGTGTTAAGTGGAGAGGGGCGAGGGGGAAGCTGGCGTGCTTATTGTGTAAATCTTTCGGGTACTCGAGATCACATTCAATTACGTAACCAGTTCCTGAATTGCTGTCCAAATTCGCGAAATCAAGCTTGGAAATTTTTTCCTCTGTGAGGAATTTGAAATTACCAAGGGGCAAAGATCTGCTCATAGCTTCCGAGTATAAACTGTTTGCATCGATATAAAGGAGATAATTACTCGGTTTTGAAGGGTCGTATGTTTCAGTTAGATGTTTGTTATTCGCCTCACAATAACGTTTACCGATAAATGAGACCCCGCCTCTCATTCCCGCTTCGAACATGAGATGCATGTCCGGGACTGTAATTAATTCCGGTTCAACTTTGATTTATTTCAACATGCAATTCCAGGTGAAGTGCGCAAGAGAAACAAAATGGGTGACATCAAGGCCATATGAGCTAAAAAGCGTAGACCTCATTGACTCAAAAACTCCCGCTAATAGCATTACGTCCAAACATAAATAAAAATCATGATATTCACCCAGATTTTTCAGTTTGAATGTTGAGAACACTCTTTGTGCATGTCGATATTCTTCGCGAGTCAGAGGTGTATCACTTAAATCATTATGAGAACATTCAAGGGGGGGAAGTGACATTTCCGCAAATTTTTCGGGACAGCTCATGTACGAGTAAGGATATACTCCTTTTTTCAACAAGAGCTTTCTGTGTTCGCAAGGTGGATCATGGAACACCAAAAATAATCGCTCGAACTTCTTTTCCATGTCTGTACTTTCTACCAAATTACGCACAAATACTTCCAAGGATTCGTTCATAAATTTGTAGGAATCTGGAAATTCAATTTTGCCTACCGAAAGTGTCAAAAATCTCTCTGACGTATTTGTGATGCAGGAAATTCCTTTTTCACATTCACCGAGCGATTTCAGAATAAAATGCGAATCAAAACCAGAGAAATTATGAAAATAACACGAAATGTACTCAGGAGTACGAGCTGTTAAATTGCAAGAAACATGTACCACACACAAGTAATAACCGGTTTCATGCGCGTGGTGACGACATTTAATATTGGTGTCTAAAAACCGTTCAGCACAAAGCCCGCAGTTTACCGAATTTTGAGATTCGCACTCTTGACTTTCGGATAAAGCTTGCATCGGAATTTCTCGTTTCATATCCTCATCCAAAATGTCGCCGAGATCTGTAATTTCCTGAAGAAATTTCTCCATGATTTTTTCGTCTAAACTACTCGATCTATGGAGTACAGGTCCGTAGGCGATTTCCCCGTTAACATCTATAACAACGAAACAATACCCGCAAGGAATATGCTGCGCCGTTTTCTTTGTGTAACTACGAGTAATTTCATCAGAATCGGAATCGGATTCGTCATCATCAAGCTTCACAACGTAAGTTTCTAAATCCGCATAAATGGTGACTTTTTCTTCAACGTCACGCCTAGTTTCTTGAATTTAATTGTCTCTCCGCGTTTAGGATATGAAACTCGCTGAGATTCAAACTTGGAACAAAGTTCCACGTGTTTCAACAAATTTGCTTTACCGTCGGTATTCTTAGATTTGACCGATGTGAATCTATGGAAAGAGAAATTACAAATTTGTACTTGACCGTGGTGTTTTGAAAGGTGGGAGAGAAGACGTGATAGCCCGTTTTTCCCGTTCGTGGTATTTACTAAACAGAAATGAGTTTTTCCTGCATCGGCTTTTAGCATTAAAAGATCAATTTGGTGCTTACGAGTGCGGAAAATGCTTGTACGGAAGGGGAAAAACTTTTTGTTCTCGTACACGGTCACGTGAATTGCAATATCCAGATTTAGCATTTCAAATTTCTTAATATCGCATGTCGTCACCGGGAAATTTACTCCTCGTGTATTGAGTGTGTGAGCAAACTTGCTCAAATACTTTACAGTCAGGTGTGAGTCCTTTGGTTTCTGATGGAAATATGCGAGCACTGACCATAAAAAGCATTTTTCTTTAGACAGATTTTTGACATTTATAATACATTTTTTGTTTTTCAAAAACTGGGGTGTTTGAATGAAACTGGATGTGTATATAGGATTAAATTTAATCACGTTCACATCCAGTGATTCAATTTTCTTTAGCACCCATCCACTCCCATGTCTTACAAAATTTTCGAAAGATGAGGGGATTTTTTTCACAGCCAAGAAAAAATGCTCATTAAAGTCATCATAGTTCTCAAGGACACTTAGCCCTATGTTGGAGTAACTATGTAGATTTATGAGAGTCGAGACAGTCTCACCAACCTGCTTGTCATCCATCACCACTAATTTATACAGCAAAACATTTAATACTATGAACCACTTTACATTCCGATCATGGCGTGCCGCATGTTCTCTAATTATATAAAAAACTCGACGTTTCGACCTCTCAAGCACATTGGTGATGTCGATATCCTCAGCCTTGTCATCGAGGGTGATGCAATGCCGCACTGCGCTTGAATTCACGCCACGTAGTCTGCGTTCCCTCGGCATGATTCTGAAAAACAAAAGAATAACAATCAGGATGAGATAGAGTACAACAGCATGTTTAGTTGTGAATGTCATTGGTAGAAGAAGGCTGTGTGTGAAAATGATATCTCAAGATCACATAATGTTGTATGAAAGATTAAGATTATTATCTTTTGATAAAAGAAGGTCAAAATCTTCTCCGCATTTGTCCGCGGAAAACATGGCAAAAGAGGGATTTATATTCACATCTGCACCAGACATTGTGCGATGTGTATTTTGTTCAATTTGTTTGGGAAAATGGGAAGAAAGTGACATACCAGCAATAGAACATGCAAGGTACAGTCTGAACTGTAGAAGGAATGATAATATAACAATTGAAGAGGAGAATTTCGATAATAATATTCTACAAGAATATGAAGAAAGATATTTAACTTTTGATTGTGTAGAAGATTCATCTGTTCAAGGAGAGTATTTTGAAAAGCATCATCTACATTGTGACTTTTGTAAATCATTATGCAATAAAGCAGAGTATTTTGTGAGAAATTGCTATTTCTTACATAAAAATCCATTCTATCTGCAATGTGCCTATTGCAAATATATTATTGAAAATCCATTTGAAAAAGTAATACATTTACCATTTTGTTTATATGAAGAGTGTGAGAAAGAAGAGCAGGGGTTGGATGTTCCGGATATAGCATATCGTAAAGATGAGGTAAAATCGCATGCTTGCAGTATATTGTAGAAGGTTTTTTATCCTCCAAGGACAAAAACTGTGCTCCGAGGACAAAAACTGTGCTCCGAGGAAAAAACTGTGCTCCGAGGACAAAAACTGTCCTCTGAGGACAAAATTTGTCCTCCGAGGACAAAAATTGTCTTCGAGGACAAAAAAATTGTCCTCGAAGGATAAAATTAAAGTAAAAATGAACTTACATGTGTTGATTTGACGAAATGACAGCTATCTCCTCGGCTATGCTTCTCTCAGCTCAGGTAGCTCCTCGACTGTGGTTGTCTCAGCTTAGCTATCTCCTCGGCTACGCTTCTCTCAGCTCAGGTAGCTCCTCGACTGTGGTTGCCTCAGCTCAGGTATCATCTCAGCTTAGCTAGCTCCTCGGCTATGCTTCTCTCAATGCAGGTATGTTTCCCTCACGAGAGCACAACTGCTTATGAGACCGGAAACCGAGTTGTGAGGTGAGAAAATGCTGTGAAAAACAAAGAAATATTTAATAACTGCAACCAAATATTAGAAATCAATAAGTAAGTGTTTTTTCAAAAATATCAGAATGTAACAGATTATACTTACTTACAATCAAATGTCTGCGTTGTGCTGCTGGTAAACCTCTGAGGAGTTGAGTACAGCACGCTCCAATTGCACACGCCCCCTCGTATGCTCTATCTCACTTGTACAAGCCTGCAACAGACAGAGAAACGACTTGGTATAAAATCAGTTGCCTCAGAGGAAAATCACCATTTACGTTAGAGAAGAGTTAAGTGAACTTATATACCCTACGTTAACTTCTCCCTAATCATCATCTACACAATGGATTCATCATCATCTTCAAGCTCCATCATACCAGACAGCCAACCAACAGAGCAGCAGCTCAACTACTGGCAGCAGCAGAAGCAGCAGCAGAGAGCTCGCAGCTCGGCTGCCACCACCGCTCCCACGGCTGCCGCCTCCACTGTCTCCACCGGCTCCTCCTCCGCCTCACCCCTGAAGAGACAGGGAATCTTCGTTCAACGAGAGAGGGGTGAGGATATCGCGATTCCGGACAGTCCTCTGCCACAATCTACACCGGCTACCTGGGTGCCGCAACGAGCAGTGCTGTCAACTCAACCCAGCAAGCAGCTTATTAAGTGATGTACTTTCATTTATTTCAAACCGAGCTGAAGGTAGAGTTTCAAATTGAGGTAGTGTACAATGTACTTTTCACGGTGAAAAAGTGTGTTCATGAGTTTTCTGGTTCCAGTTTGACCGTTCTCATTTGTTTGGTAGTTCGTCAGCAATTCCCGCGGTGGTGTTAAGTGGAGAGGGGCGAGGGGGAAGCTGGCGTGCTTATTGTGTAAATCTTTCGGGTACTCGAGATCACATTCAATTACGTAACCAGTTCCTGAATTGCTGTCCAAATTCGCGAAATCAAGCTTGGAAATTTTTTCCTCTGTGAGGAATTTGAAATTACCAAGGGGCAAAGATCTGCTCATAGCTTCCGAGTATAAACTGTTTGCATCGATATGAAGGAGATAATTACTCGGTTTTGGAGGGTCGTATGTTTCAGGTAGATGTTTGTTATTCGCCTCACAATAACGTTTACCGATAAATGAGACCCCGCCTCTCATTCCCGCTTCGAACATGAGATGCATGTCCGGGACTGTAATTAATTCCGGTTCAACTTTGATTTATTTCAACATGCAATTCCAGGTGAAGTGCGCAAGAGAAACAAAATGGGTGACATCAAGGCCATATGAGCTAAAAAGCGTAGACCTCATTGACTCAAAAACTCCCGCTAATAGCATTACGTCCAAACATAAATAAAAATCATGATATTCACCCAGATTTTTCAGTTTGAATGTTGAGAACACTCTTTGTGCATGTCGATATTCTTCGCGAGTCAGAGGTGTATCACTTAAATCATTATGAGAACATTCAAGGGGGGGAAGTGACATTTCCGCAAATTTTTCGGGACAGCTCATGTACGAGTAAGGATATACTCCTTTTTTCAACAAGAGCTTTCTGTGTTCGCAAGGTGGATCATGGAACACCAAAAATAATCGCTCGAACTTCTTTTCCATGTCTGTACTTTCTACCAAATTACGCACAAATACTTCCAAGGATTCGTTCATAAATTTGTAGGAATCTGGAAATTCAATTTTGCCTACCGAAAGTGTCAAAAATCTCTCTGACGTATTCGTGATGCAGGAAATTCCTTTTTTACATTTACCGAGCGATTTCAGAATAAAATGCGAATCAAAACCAGAGAAATTATGAAAATAACACGAAATGTACTCAGGAGTACGAGCTGTTAAATTGCAAGAAACATGTACCACACACAAGTAATAACCGGTTTCATGCGCGTGGTGACGACATTTAATATTGGTGTCTAAAAACCGTTCAGCACAAAGCCCGCAGTTTACCGAATTTTGAGATTCGCACTCTTGACTTTCGGATAAAGCTTGCATCGGAATTTCTCGTTTCATATCCTCATCCAAAATGTCGCCGAGATCTGTAATTTCCTGAAGAAATTTCTCCATGATTTTTTCGTCTAAACTACTCGATCTATGGAGTACAGGTCCGTAGGCGATTTCCCCGTTAACATCTATAACAACGAAACAATACCCGCAAGGAATATGCTGCGCCGTTTTCTTTGTGTAACTACGAGTAATTTCATCAGAATCGGAATCGGATTCGTCATCATCAAGCTTCACAACGTAAGTTTCTAAATCCGCATAAATGGTGTACTTTTTCTTCAACGTCACGCCTAGTTTCTTGAATTTAATTGTCTCTCCGTGTTTAGGATATGAAACTCGCTGAGATTCAAACTTGGAACAAAGTTCCACGTGTTTCAACAAATTTGCTTTACCGTCGGTATTCTTAGATTTGACCGATGTGGATCTATGGAAAGAGAAATTACAAATTTGTACTTGACCGTGGTGTTTTGAAAGGTGGGAGAGAAGACGTGATAGCCCGTTTTTCCCGTTCGTGGTATTTACTAAACAGAAATGAGTTTTTCCTGCATCGGCTTTTAGCATTAAAAGATCAATTTGGTGCTTACGAGTGCGGAAAATGCTTGTACGGAAGGGGAAAAACTTTTTGTTCTCGTACACGGTCACGTGAATTGCAATACCCAGATTTAGCATTTCAAATTTCTTAATATCGCATGTCGTCACCGGGAAATTTACTCCTCGTGTATTGAGTGTGTGAGCAAACTTGCTCAAATACTTTACAGTCAGGTGTGAGTCCTTTGGTTTCTGATGGAAATACGCGAGCACTGACCATAAAAAGCATTTTTCGTCAGACAGATTTTTGACATTAATAATACATTTTTTGTTTTTCAAAAACTGGAGTGTTTGAATGAAACTGGATGTGTATATAGGATTAAATTTAATCACGTTCACATCCAGTGATTCAATTTTCTTTAGCACCCATCCACTCCCATGTCTTACAAAATTTTCGAAAGATGAGGGGATTTTTTTCACAGCCAAGAAAAAATGCTCATGAAAGTCATCATAGTTCTCAAGGACACTTAGCCCTATGTTGGAGTAACTATGTAGATTTATGAGAGGCGAGACAGTCTCACCAACCTGCTTGTCATCCATCACCACTAATTTATACAGCAAAACATTTAATACTATAAACCACTTTACATTCCGATCATGGCGTGCCGTATGTTCCCTAATTATATCGAATACTCGACGTTTCGACCTCTCAAGCACATTGGTGATGTCGATATCCTCAGCCTTGTCATCGAGGGTGATGCGATGCCGGACTGCGCTTGAATTCACGCCACGTAGTCTGCGTTCCCTCGGTATGATTCTGAAAAACAAAAGAATAACGATCAGGATGAGATAGAGTACAACATCATGTTTAGTTGTGAATTGTCATTGGTAGAAGAAGGCTGTGTGTGAAAATGATAACTCAAGATCACATAATGTTGTATGAAAGATTAAGATTATTATCTTTTGATAAAAGATGGTCGAAATCTTCTCCGCATTTGTCTGCGGAAAACATGGCAAAAGAGGGATTTATATTCTCATCTGCACCAGACATTGTGCGATGTGTATTTTGTTCAATTTGTTTGGGAAAATGGGAAGAAAGTGACATACCAGCAATAGAACATGCAAGGTACAGTCCGAACTGTAGAAGGATAGATAATATAACAATTGAAGAGGAGAATTTCGATAATAATATTCTACGAGAATATGAAGAAAGATATTTAATTTTTAATTGTGTAGAAGATTCATCCGTTCAAGGAGAGTATTTTGAAAAGCATCATCTACATTGTGACTTTTGTAAATCATTATGCAATAAAGCAGAGTATTTTGCGAGAAATGGTTATTTCTTACATAAAAATCCATTCTATCTGCAATGTGCCTATTGCAAATATATTATTGAAAATCCATTTGAAAAAGTAATACATTTACCGTTTTGTTTATATGAAGAGTGTGAGAAAGAAGAGCGGGGGTTGGATGTTCCGGATATAGCATATCGTAAAGATGAGGTAAAATCGCATGCATGCAGTATATTGTAGAAGGTTTTTCATCCTCCAAGGACAAAAACTGTGCTCTGAGGACAAAAACTGTGCTCCGAGGACAAAAACTGTGCTCCGAGGACAAAAACTGTCCTCCGAGGACAAAATTTGTCCTCCGAGGACAAAAATTGTCCTCGGAGGACAAAAATTGTCCTTGAGGACAAAAAAATTGTCCTCGAAGGATAAAATTAAAGTAAAAATGAACTTACATTTGTTGATTTGACGAAATGACAGCTATCTCCTCGGCTATGCTTCTCTCAGCTCAGGTAGCTCCTGGACTGTGGTTGTCTCAGCTTAGCTATCTCCTCGGCTATGCTTCTCTCAGCTCAGGTAGCTCCTCGACTGTGGTTGCCTCAGCCCAGGTATCGTCTCAGCTTAGCTAGCTCCTCGGCTATGCTTCTCTCAATGCAGGTATGTTCCCCTCACGAGAGCACAACTGCTTATGAGACCGGAAACTGAGTTGTGAGGTGAGTAAATGCTGTGAAAAACAATGAAATATTTAATAACTGCACCCAAATATTAGAAATCAATAAGTAAGTGTTATTTCAAAAATATCAGAATGTAACAGATTATACTTACTTACAATCAAATGTCTGCGTTGTGCTGCTGGTAAACCTCTGGGGAGTTGAGTACAGCACGCTCCGATTGCACACGCCCCCTTGTATGCTCTATCTCACTCGTACAAGCCTGCAACAGATAGAGAAACGACTTGGTATTAAATCAGTTGCCTCAGAGGAAAATCACCATTTACGTTAGAGAAGAGTTAAGTGAACTTATATACCCTACGTGAACTTCTCCCTAATCATCATCTACACAATGTATTCATCATCATCTTCAAGCTTCATCATACCAGACAGCCCACCAACAGAGCAGCAGCTCAACTACTGGCAGCAGCAGAAGCAGCAGCAGAAAGCTCACAGCTCGGCTGCCACCACTGCTCCCACGGCTGCCGCCTCCGCTGTCTCCGCTGGCTCCTCCTCCGCCTCACCCCTGAAGAGACAGGGAATCTTCGTTCAACGAGAGAGGGGTGAGGATATCGCGATTCCGGACAGTCCTCTGCCACAATCTACACCGGCTACCTGGGCGCCGCGATGAGCGGTGCTGTCAACTCAACCCAGCAAGCAGCCGGTGAAGAGGAGGCTAGTTTCCGAGGACGAGGGCGTGCTCACTCAATCAAAGTTTAGCTTGAAGAAATATTATTATTATTGTATTAACATGTAATGTGCACAAAATCTTTATAAAATGTGAATTTGTTTTTTAAAACTAATTTCCAATGGATAAAATCTTTTGTGTACATTACAAGCCATTACTGATTCTTATACTGTGAGCGAAGTCAAGACTGAGCTTGACTTCTAATTGTGCTATCAAAACAATCCGAACACAGATAAATTTTCATGATGGTTGCATTGAAATTTGGATAAAAATTCAAAATAAACATGTTTTAGTAATTTCGATAACAAATTCGAATATGTTGCATGAAAGATTATACTGAAACAATTCAATTATCTAGCAATTTGAATTGAGTTCAAGTAATCGGAGAATTTCCGAGTTATTACTTGTATATCATTATTATTACTTACTATATCAAATTACTGATTCGAATAATGCATAAACTGTTTATAATATTTCGTGTGAAACAAAATTATTGTTGATAAAAATGTGCATGTAATGAACTGAAATATTGATTCGAATAATACATTGTTATTTGAATTATGAAAAATGCGTTCACATGCATAAACTGTTTATAATATTTCGTGTGAAACAAAATTATTGTTGATAAAAATGAGCATGTAATGAACTGAAATATTGATTCGAATAATACATTGCTATTTGAATTATGAAAAATGCGTTCACATGCATAAACTGTTTATAATATTTCGTGTGAAACAAAATTATTGTTGATAAAAATGAGCATGTAATGGACTGAAATATTGATTCGAATAATACATTGTTATTTGAATTATGAAAAATGCGTTCACATGCATAAACTGTTTATAATATTTTGTGTGAAACAAAATTATTTTTGATAAAAATGAGCATGTAATGAACTGGAATATTTTTCGAGTCAATTATCTAGCAATTTGAATTGAGTTCAAGTAATCGAAGAATTTCCGAGTTATTACTTACTTTCAGTTTTGAGTAGTGAATCTGTTGAGCAAGTTCTCTTCTCTCTCTCTCTCGTATGATTTGATGATGAAAAATCTGAAACAAATAAGAGTCTAATGAAATATTTTTTCAACAGAAACGTGTGCTGGAAGAGGACAGCTCGATCGTGCCCCTCTTGAGGGAGGAGGAGGAGGAAGTGGAGACAGAGGACGAGGACTTCCTGAGATTATTGAATAGCCGCACCGAGAAGCCATGGACGCCTCTCTGCAAGCTGGAAGAGGGGTTGCCATATCCGATATGTGACGTGAGAGAGGCGTCCAACCAGCACGGGCGGCGAATTGTGCTCAAAATCCGGGTACCCGGACTACGCACAACAGATGTTTATCTTCCAGAAAGATTTACCCGGATTTTGAGCACAAAAGACATTGAAAATTTTGAATTTAAGTGCAAAACCTTATCTCTGTTTGTAAAGCATGTTAATGCTTTTATGACTGACATAGAAATTGTTAAATGCTAGATCAGCATTTAGCATTTTTTATGTCACTAAGCATCTAGCATTAACATGCTTTACATGTTAATATGTATGTGTCAGTAGTGTTCAATAAATAGTTTTTTTGTTATTCTATAAAAATTGTTCTCAATTCTCACCTGTTATACACAGTTCACTAGAAGTAGTAGTAAAACACGTACACAACCAGACGTTCAGTCAGCACTATGCACTTTTATTATGAGAATGTCTTTTTATAGCTTGTTGTACGCACGCACAAGGGCGTCAGACACAGCAGGCACAGCAGTCAAGGCCGACTTCAGTCAAAGGTCGGGCATTGCTCCCTCACATCTGTTTTGGCATGTGCTCATGGGCGGAACACTTCCTCCTTTCAAATTGTGTTTGTCTTTTCAGATTTGCTATTTGGAAAGAATAATTATTTGAAAGAAAATTCTTTTCAAATAGCAAATCTGAAAAGGTGAATTCGATTTGAAAGGTGAATTCATTTCTAAATTAATGGAAAATTCAATTTTCTTTTAGATTAAGTTAGTGTAATGATTAATTAACTTTAGTTAATGTTCAACCATTGAGTTGAAAGGTAATGAAAAATGGTATGTAGGAGAAAGCAAACTCCAAGGAAACGAGGCAGAGGTATCTTAAGCTCTGCTGCCAGAGTACTTAAGGGGGCGGCGGATGCTGCTACAGGTATTACTTCAACTATTTTAAATAAATTGATTGATATTACACTTGTGGAGATCCCAATAGCCCCTGGCTACCAGTATTGTGGCCCTGGGACCAAACTTGAGAAAGCGATTAGCAAGAGGTGACCCGGGAATTAACAAACTTGACCAGGCTTGTAAGGCACACGATATAGCATATTCACAATATAGTGATAATGCGAATCGATCGAAAGCTGACAGAGCACTAGTAAACGCAGCGTGGGAGATTTTTAAAAATCCGAAAACTCCTCTTGCAGAGAGAGGACTCAGCTACCCAGTTACAAACGTGATGAAAGCTAAAAATTACTTTGGTAGTTCTTTGAGAAAGAAGAAGAAGAAGAAGAAGAATGAGGGGAAAAGTTATAGTAATGATATTAGGCGCAAAGCTATAGCTCAGTTGAAAAAGCATATTGCAGGAAAAGGGTATTTTTTGAAGCCTTTTCCTAGTATTAGTGGGGGCAGAATTTTAATTCCACCCCTACCCCCATCATCATATGGAGTGAGTTTATTCCCCCAAGTTGAGAAACGAAGAACAACAACAAAGAAGAGTAGGAAGAAGACAAAGAAGAGTAGAAAGGAGTAAAAGACATGAATATTGAGGGAGAATTGAGTAATTATGATTTGATTGATTGGTCGAAATTATTACAGATTCAGCTAAGAGGTATATATATGCTAGATGCATTACCCAAAAAAATTCTAAAAAACGAGAATGCCATTGTGAATTTAGCAAGGGAAAGCGAGGATGGCACACATTGGGTAGCATATAAGAAAGTTGGCTCTAATGTTTGGTATTTTGATCCAATTGGAAATTCACAACTGCCATACGAATTGGACAGATATTGGAAAAAAGAAAATGGAGTGAATATATTTTATAATGTAGAGCATATGCAACCATTAAATAGCCGTTTTTGTGGTCATCTCACATTATTGTTTCTTGCAAATCAGTTGTAATTAAGTGTTTGTGCTGAACGCACACACACACACACACACACACACACACACACACAAGATGGTTGTTATTACATTAAGATCTAACACGAGTAACCTCTATGAACATTTACAAGAAATTATAGAATTGGATGAAAATCGTGAATGGGAAATTGGATTGATTAATTTTTGTAGTTACAATAGTATTGCAAACATTAACAAAGGAACAAATTCCAGCTTCAAATATGGCGATAGATTAATCGAGTTGGATACGGGTGCATATGAGCTTGAAGATATTATAAAATCTCTAAAGAATAAATTGAATATTGATGAGAAAAAGAATAAACTTATTATACATGCATACGCAAATACTATGAAGATTGAAATTCATTCTGATAAGCCTATTGATTTGACACATTCTGATTCGATTGCTAAGATACTTGGTTTTGATAATGTTGTTTTGCAGCCAAATAAATGGCATTATTCTCAGCATTTGGTTAACATAACAAGCATTGGTAGTATTGTAGTTGAGTGTAATTTAGCATGTGGTAGTTACTCTGACGGAAAACAAAAACATATAATCTACGAATTTTTACCAAAGGTTCCTAGCGGCTATTTAATAAACGAAGTACCCTCTCCAATTATTTATGTACCTTTGAATACGCATCGAATTCAAACTATTAATGTAAAGGTAACGGACCAGAACGGATCGTTTATTGATTTCCGTGGAGATACAATTACAATTAGGTTACACATACGTGAAAAGTAATGGGTTATCTTGTTTTCAATCCATGTTCAAATAAGACGTGTACACGTGATGTCATTAGAGAGACGAACGTGAGAGCATCAATACCTAAAAACAAACGTGCTTTGTCGGCTAAAAGCGTGAAAATATTAGAAAAGTTGGGTTTTATAGTTGATTGGCGTCATGTACGGTGCAGCAATTAGTGAAATTCTGGATGTGGAGACAGACCTTCAGTTTTATAATGATATTACTAAATTCCAATTTCATACTCATACAAGTAGTGGAATAACACCGGTTTTAGCAACCAATAGGAGCTCAGGAACGTGTTACGGAGGCGGAGCTTAAATTTTCTGTGCTCCATATGGAAGAACTTCCCCCCGCCGCCCCCCGCCATCCCCCCCGCCATCCCCCGCCTTAGCTCTCCATTTTGTAAGAAACTGGTTGGCTCCACCTTGTTCTCCTTCATTCCCACTATACCTGTTTCCTCTCTTCAGCATCTAAGACCCCGCCCGCCATGCAAAAAGATCTTTCAGCGTTTAGCTTTATCAGCTCTGCTGATCTGCTTGGCTTTATCATGCATACAATATTACTCTAAGCTTGTCATTCTAATGTTACGGTCTGTTATAGCCATCATATCTGCTCATTAACCTTCTTTGTTCTTCTGTAATAAAATCTTTGTCATTATAACTATTTGACGGTCATCTTCAAACAAATAATCAGAAATACTTCCTTTTAATACCTGTATGGCAGTATTAATATTGCCTAAGGTCGCTAAACCTGCTTTGTCAATGAAGAACTGTTTTTTTGTTAGGTAGTCTTTGTTATTTAATTCGTTATTAATACTCGCTAATAATCCCTCTTTCTCTTTTAACCATTGTTCATTTGAAACATAAGTTGCATCAATCACTGATACAGCTGTGTTCAAATCGCTTAATGTTGGTAAATTGGCTTTCTCAATGAAAAATTCTTTCTTGGAGAGAAAATCCCTATTATTTAATTCATCATTAATACTTGCTAATAATCCCTCCTTCTCTTTTAACCATTGTTCATTTGAAACATAAGTTGCATCAACCACTGATACAGCTGTGTTCAAATCGCTTAATGTTGGTAAATTGACTTTCTCAATGAAAAATTCTTTCTTGGAGAGAAAATCCCTATTATTTAATCCATCATCAATACTTGCTAATAATCCCTCCTTCTCTTTTAACCATTGTTCATTTGAAACATAAGTTGCATCAACCACTGATACAGCTGTGTTCAAATCACTTAATGTTGGTAAATTTGCTTTCTCAATGAAAAATTCTTTCTTGGACAGACAATCTTTGTTATCCCGCTCATCAATCAAACTTTTTATAGAATTTTGAAATTCTAATCTAAGTGCGTCAATTTTCTTATCTATAATATTTATGTTAAAATTGCTTGTGAAAACCTTGGTTGTTTTTGCTATCGGATTATTAATCCTTCCAAATTTGTCAATGCTCATTCTAAAACTAGTCAAGTTTTTTCTAAGACTAAAGAATGTATCCTCGCTCTTTAAGCTCTTCTAGTATACTGGAAATTTCTGCTTCATGAGAATCGTGACCTGTATGTGTAGAGTTAATTAATACCTCTAACCTTGAAACTAGCTCATTAACATTATCCCAATAAATATAAGTACGATTAGGCATTACGTTTTTTACAAATGAAAGTCCTTTACCTATTGCAGCATGTGTACCTCTTTTACTCTTTCTTTGTTCTAAAAATAATTTTTGAATCAACTTTGATTTAATACTATCAGTTTTTTTGAGATTTCCACGATTATCAAGATGAATATTTGTTGCAAGTAATATTTTTTTGTAGTTTCTGAAATCTGTAATTGTTATCATACTTACATTCGGTTTTGATTTAAAAAGTAATTCTAATAATCCTCTACTTAATTTAATTCTCAACTGTATTGTTTCTCTGATTATAATATGATCATAATCCCATCTTACTGATATGTTCTTACCCAAATA
Organism: Nilaparvata lugens; assembly: GCF_014356525.2. Lineage (NCBI taxonomy): Eukaryota > Metazoa > Arthropoda > Insecta > Hemiptera > Delphacidae > Nilaparvata > Nilaparvata lugens. Next base: position 6,892,911 of record NC_052519.1, read on the forward strand.
AAACGAATTTGTATTTTTGTTAAATTGAAGACCAAATGCTATAGATTTACGATTTAATCTATGAAAATCCTCTAAATATTTTTTTAGCATATCAGCAATAGATGAAAACCTTTTCCCAACATACATACTTTCATTTAATAATTTCTGCATGCTATTATCAAAATTTGATTCATCTCCGCTTTCCTCCTCTTCTTCAATATCTTCCTCCCCCTCCTCTACCACATCTTGTTCATCAATTGTTTCATCCTTCAGTTGTTCTCCACCATCATCAGGCTTATTTTCTTCCGAAATACTATCAGAATCATCAGATGAGAGTTCTATAATATCTGCATCAACATAATAATCTCTATGTCTTTCATCTTGTATTTGCTTTTGTATTTGTAAGTTTGACTGTTTGATATATTCAAGTGGTGAAATAATTGGTGCATATTGACTTTTTAAAGTCTTAGCCTTTTCTGACTGTAAACCTTTTAAATTATTATATTTTTGAATTATTGAACTTCTTAGTTCTTGAATTTTATCTTCTAAAATATCTGTACTTACCCTTTTTCCAGATGCTTTACTCTTCTTCTTGCTAATTTGTCTTCTCCTCTTTCTTAAACCTAAAATTCTCTTTTTCCTAGCTATTTTTAAACCTGCCAACTGCTTTCTAGCATTCATCGTATCACCCTTATGAAGGTTCGGCATACACTAAACTATTATTCTAAAGAAATTAATAAAACTATATATCTGTTATAAATTTATCGAGATTTTCTCAGTATTTTCCCTCATTTTTCTTACTATCTGTAAATATTGATACAAAGTTATGCTCGTTTTTACTCCAAATGTTTTTGCACATATTTCTGAACTTGTCATATGACATGTCAATTTCAACAAATCACGATGTATAAGCCTTAAATTCAATGGATCCATTTTGAAAATTATTAGTACATTTGCATTATCACGTAGCAATTGTTTTGGTGTGGCAGAATAACTTTGAATTAAGTACATACAACTTACTCCAATTGGTCTTCCCATTGAAAAGTATGCTTTTATTATTGTTGGACTTGAGGTTTGCAAATCATCAAAAATCACCAGACTATCTCTTGGAATATTTGATGGATGTGGAATTTTATTTGCATAGATGATTTGAAAAACTTGACATGTTAAAAATTGGAAAATACTTCATCCATAAACTTATATTTATCCTGATTTAAACTTTTGCTAAATAAATATAGATTTGGAAAGGCAATTCCCTGACCTCCAAAAACAAGATTCATTACAATGTTTGTTTTTCCACAGCCTGATTTTCCTGCAATCACGCATCGTACATTTTCTGGGAATAAAATACCATGTTTACTTATAACCTTTTTTTGTTCAGGCATTGATTTTATTATCAGCTCATTAAAGTCGATAATTGGAAGAGTAGCTTTTATGTCTCTTCTTTTCATTATTATAGATGTTTTTTCTTTCATTTCCAAGAACTAACTAACTAGATGTATAGGTAACACAATGAAGTAAGACAATAAGCACAACTAACACTCAGCACCTTTTATTTTTGTACTAAATGTGTACATAAAGTATTCAAAATATAGTCAATGTCCATTAAATAAGGTCTTCTAGATTCAAACAATTGTACGCAATCAACTCTATTTCTAGTAGATATTGATAAGATTTTTTTAATTTTGATCTCGTTAATTAATAATTTACATGGAAGACATTTGTTACATATGCTAGTACAATTATTCTTATTAAAACTTAATGATAATTCTAATTGTTCTCTAATTAGTTTGTCCATTTTAAAACTTATATAAATTCACCTGCAAGGCGCACATTCTCAAAGTTTCATACAAAAATGAATCTTTATCAATATCTGACCTAGCTCTATCATCTACAAAATTTTTTAATTGAATACGCAAGTAAGCTATGGCGTTACAATAGCAACGCTCAGGAACTTCATTTAACAGAGCTCTAGTATGATGTCCTTTAATATTTTCTGTTAAAATATAGCATACACTCAGATGTATAGGATTATAAGTAAATGATCTTCCAGCATCTAAAAAAAAAACAAAAATTCGCTTTGTGTCAGACCTTCTTGTCCGTATCCATTTAATGTGCTTACAATATATTCAATTAGATCATAAAAACAACAACGATACTTCTCATTAATTCTACTAAAGAAATAATCCTTATCAACTAAACAATTAGTATCCATATTTGATCTGAAAAATTGAAAAATTGTTTTATTAATCTATGTATATGCATAGTATAAAATATCTTCTATTCCTGTTCTAAACCGGATTCATCGCCACAATCTGACAATAAATCCCAACATATGTTGGAATATTCATCGTCTGTTGGACAAGGATTACTCTTCTTAACAGCTTCTTTGATTGCACGTATCGATTTTGTAAGTTTTGCACAATCACAAGACCAAGAATCAGGAATATCATAATGTTTGCCTTTTTTATCTTTTTTTGCGATGTCTTTTGCTAACTTACGTCCGGAACATCTTGATAGATGTTTATAATCTTTACTATACCAAGCTCCTAATTTTTCATAGTCTCTGACAAATGTAATATACTCTAAGTAAGTTAATTCCAAATGTGATAATTCATTTAAAAGTTTCATATGCGACTCTAAAAGTTCTGTGAGTTCACATTTATAGCTTGCTACTGGCGCCATTCCATCAACAAGGACAGACCTATTTGAATATTTTCTTAAACGAGTCCAATGTCTATCAATAATATTATCAAATATTATTTTCGTTAAAAAATACGGTTCACTTTGTGAATTTGCCTTCATCTCCTGCAGTCATATCTGAAAATATGAGATTTATCTTAAAGATTTGCTTTCTCACCACATGATATTGATAAAGTTATAATAATTCGATTAGCCATGTAACTTGGAAGACAAACATTAACTTCCCTAACACAACTATCAATATACTTCAATTTTTCGGTCAGATGTTCGCAGTAACAAGTTTCATAATCATTTTCAAAGTTTTTAAAGCATATTGACAAATGTCTATAAGTTTTATCGTAAATTGGTATTCTATTTTTATCACAGATAAAATAAACATATTCTGCAAATGATAAATTAGAGGTGAAATAGGAAAAGCGTAATAATTCCTGTATAGCTGTTTTCATTACTAATTCGTATCCATAAAGCTTTTTCTTATTGTCAGAGAATATAAATCTAATTTTTATCTTTTGCATATGCATATCTAACTAATACAATTTTTAGTCGGTCAATAAATCTTTCTTATTTATCCAGGAAGGAGCACTAAATCCTAGCCATTTAACTAAAAGATTATTACCACTTTTCTTCAAAATTTTCTCAACAAGATATACTTCTCTCTCATTTTATTTTAGACAAGTCTTTTTCAATTCATACTCATAAAATCTTCCTAAAATTAATTTACTATTCAAATCTTCCAGTTGATAAGTGATAGGTATTGTAGGAAATACAGAAATAATCCTAAAAAGTTCTGGAGTCCAATTGAAATTATACGATTTGTCAAAAATGTTCTTATATTTGCTTATACGTACAATATCGTCTATTTTAAATTTTGGTTTAATTTTTCTAGTCTTTATATTGCGCAATTTCTTTCTATTTAACTCGGCAAGAATTTGTTTTTCATGTTTCTTTTTTACTTCAGCTGATTTCATTTTAATTGTTGTATGATAAGTGTTATTATATTGACGAACAATACTATCTATACAATCTATCCAACGATTACTTGATGTAGCAGTAAAATGTTTGAAAAGTCTCAATTTTAGAGTATGATTAAAACGTTCGACTATACTTGCCTTGAGTTCTGAATATACAAAATAATGTTTTATATTATATTTTTCTAAAAGGCTACTCACTTTATTATTAAAAAATTCACGACCCTGATCTGTCTGAAATAGTTATATTTTCAGATTCTTATTTAACATAAGTTTTAATGCATTCGCTACCTCGCTCGCTGTTTTCGTCTTTAATTTTAATGCATAAGCATATTTGGTGAAACAGTTTATTGCTGTCAGTAAATATTTATAACCGCTGTTAAATTTGGATAATGATTGTAGATCAACAAGATCGGCTTGAATTAAATTGTTTATACCCTTCAGTGTGTATGACCGCCTTTTAAATTTTCGTCTTGCTAAACCGTGTAATTCATCTGCTAATTTTTCACGTACCGTGGAGGTCATTTTAAAAACTATACACATCTGTCTAAACACAGCTGTATACTGACTGATCAACTCTCATATTTGCGAATGCAAGTTGACAGGAAATCACTACATTGTAAGCTATACGTTTAAAGGTCGACAACACTTGAAATTGATTGCTACTAAAAAAGAAATCAGGTACCACTGCAGCTTGCCAAAAAGAACTGGCTATGGTTTTGCATGCAGTCTGGCAAAAGGTCAACAACTTTCCAAATCAAATACTGACCTATACAACATAACAAATATTGAGCAGGAACTGGCTATGGTTTTGCATGCAGTCTGGCAAAAGGTCAACTACTTTGTAAATCAAATACTGACCTATACAACATAACAAATATTGAGCAGGAAACTGTTTTCTTAAGCCAGTTTTCAACTTGCATACTAAATATTTGCGTTCTCTAAACCTACTTCCGCCATGCCTTCATCCTCGTCTGATGCGAGCTCTGTCTCATGATTTGCATTACTGTTTTCAAGCAATGTTTTTATCAATCTATGGTTCCATGCATATGTTTCTATGAAATTATCGTCACGAATGAAACGTTTATCATCGAACGGTGATAAAGAGATTTTTGATTGACTTATTTGATAAATTTGATGTTTAAACGATCTAATGTAATTAGATTTTTCATAGTGTAGTTTTCTATCGAACAAACAATTTTCATAGATTTCATAGTTTAGTTTATTCGCAATTACAGCTCTGCTAACCCCCTTAGCAATTTTCTTCTCTTTAACTATAAATGATGACGTTCCATCCTCTTTGCTACTGTTTTCTTCTACTAAATATTTAAAAGAATAAAGCTTGGGTCGTAGCCCTGTAAAAGTAATAACGGGCGCAGATGCAGTCTCATCTGAAAAAAAGCCTGCTTGCTTTCTGTTAGTTAACGAGAAACATAGATGTGTAGTTGGATAATTTGATGTATCAAACAGATGTAAATGTTTTTTTATATCAGCATATAAGTCTTCTGTAAAAATCTGATAGAAGAACGAATCTGTATCAGACATTAGAAGTTTTACATATCTATAATCGTAAATTTTTAATATATTTGAATAATGAAATTCATACATCTTTAATTTCACAAGTTCTAAAACACAAAATCCAGCAAATAACGGTTTATCAAGTCTAACAACAGCCTTCTTTGACTCAACCGCGATCAGATTTTCACCGTAAATCGTCCACCATTTGACAAGCGGTTTTGATGTGACTTTATCAAGTTTTTTTGCATCTGTAACTAATTTTACATTAATATGTTTACGATTTTGTTGTAATACCTTTCCATAAATACAGTTGCTTAACAATTTCTGGCAGCTAGATTCAAATTCATTCTTTGCATTTTTCCTTAAATTAATGTTAAATTTGATATATTCCTTGAGCCAAGGTGCTTGGCTAAAACTTATGATGCGATGAATTTTCTCTAATTTCATACCCTGTTCAAGATAGTATTTTAAATTAGAATAATGAACTACATAGTTTTTCCTATCGAAAAAATGTGCAAGTAGTTTTTCCGATGCATGTGCAACTCGTCTTGACGGCTGGAGAGTAGGAGGTTGTTCTGTGACGCTCTCGCTCTCGTTAGCTTGACTGACACTCGCCGCGCCACTCTCCCCTATCTGTTCAGTATTACAAAACGAACCGGCCAGCTTACTCGTTCTTTTTAAATTTTCCGACATATGAAATGGAAGATGAAATTTCTGATAATTTGAAAATGAATGTATGGGAGGTATGTTTTTTACAGGAGCTAACGGATAACAATTGTGAGAATCATGTAGTGATTCTGGATAACTTAAATCACATTCAATTATATAACCAGTGTCAGCTGTTTCAGAAAGTTGTAATACATCAAATTTTTCAATTTCTTCTTTTTCTAACCATTTGAAATTGCCATATGGTGAATATTCAGTACTCATGATGGTAGCATACAGCGAATTCGAATCAATGTACCAAAGATATGAACTTGGGAATTTTGGATCATATAAATCTTTCATATATATATTGTTCGCGACCGCATATCGTTTGGATATGACCGAGAATCCACCTCTGATTGAACATTCTATAAGAATATGCATCTGTATGTCCGTTAAAAGTTCTAATTGTACACCTGTTTTGTACAGCATAGCATGCCATGAAAAATAAGACAGTGATAGAAAATGACATACTTCTAAATTATAATTTTTAAAGAATATTTTCCTAGCATGTTCGAAACAGTCTGCCAGCAACAGAATGTCTGACAATAGATAAGTGTCATGATAATCGCCTAAATTTTGCATTTGAAATATATTCCAGACTTTTTGCGCATGAGCATAATCAGCATCTGAAATGTTTGTTTCATTCAAACTGTTATAGAATTTATCTTTCGATGGCAGTTCATTTTCTTCAAACTTTTCAGCACATGAAAGATATTCGTAGGGGAAAACTCCTTTTCTAAGTGAACACTTTTGTTTTTCCGGATCCTTAAAAACAGAACACATTCATTTGAAATTTATACTGTAATCTGTGCTATCATCATTTGACTGTAGATTTTTAACTAATGTTTCTAACGAAGTAGGTAGAAATTGTCAATAAGAAAACTGTCAATAAACTTAACACGTCCAATTGAAAAAGTTAAAAATTTTTCAGAGTTTTGAGCTATACAGCGAATCTTTGAGTTATTATCTCTTTTGGGGTTTTTATATAGCTAGAATTTGAGCCGTATAACGGTTGAAATCGTAAAAAATTAATATCAAGTGATTTAATTCTTGAAACTACCCAACCTGAACCGTGAGATACGTATTTATCTAGTGAATTATGAATTTTATCACATGCACGTATAAATTGCGACTCTAAATCTTCGTCATTAGCATGGATGTTAACAATATTTTGAGTTGTGCTATGAAATACAGCATCTGTTTCTAGTTGTTGATCATTATCTTCGTTATTTACTATAAGTTTTATTAATTCTACTTTTAGAGCGAGAAACCAACAAATATTACCGAAAAACCTTACTGAACCTAGTTTTAATATTTTAAAAATGTATTCTTTAAATGATTCAACAGAAAGGTAGTATCTACATACCTATCATTAAAATTAAGCTTATTACATATAACCTGCGAATTTAAAGCACTAGTTTTTTCCAATGAATAATTAATACTGGTCATGATGACTCACCAAAATAGCTAGCTAAAAATAAGATCGAACGTTGTCTAGACGGTTGCCGACTTCGTCTGTTGAAATGCAGCTTCTCTCTGGTCGGTAGACTGCTGAAATTTTTGCACGTGTGGCAGCTTGTTGTAATGCAGCTTCTCTCTCTCTGGACAGCAGACTATCGGTTTTTTGTGCAGCGCCGCTACTCGTGATGTCTGCTTCTTCTCTCTATAATGCAGCTTCTGCAAGGATGACTGTTGATAATACGTCTTTCGACCTCTTCAATAATAAATTCAAAAAATTCTACTGATGGTGTTATTGCTGTTTTCGCCTCGGCTATCTGGAAAGGAATGAACTGCAGAGTGAATTTTCAGCTTGAACACAGTTCAATTTCCACCACCATCAGCCAGATTTAACGAGATTGAAACAAAAGCTGTACTCTCAGACCTCTCTCAAAACAAGGATGATGTCATATCTATTTTATTCTGTCTGACGTATAGGCAAGACTCTTGTAATACTTTGGGATAGCAGGATAGGAGCCAAATACGGTTTGGTACTGGTCTTGATTTTTTCTGTGGGAACATGACCTTTTTGAAGGTTGAAAGTTTTGAAAGTTGAATCCCACCACAGCTAAGTCTGTGTGGAGGTGGGGAAAAATACTGTAATTTTCAGTATATAAGCTGTGAAAAATTCAAACAGAATCATCCAGTCTGATCAATCAGCTAACAACACTTCCGAATCAACTCATCTATGAGAAGAAGAAGATGTCGTCCTTCGTCAACGCTCCCGCTGCCGACTTAACTACAGCTCAAGCTACATCATCAAGACCAACAACAGCTCAAGCTGTAGGCATCAGCACTCAAGCTGTAAGTTCTATTATTTTTATTCTGAAGAGATATTTCAAAACTTTTTTGCTCTTGTACAGTCTAAAAGTATCGAACAAAATATGTACAGCTAAAAGTTACTTTTTTTGCTCTTGTACATTCTAAAAGTATCAAACAAAATATGTACAGCTAAAAGTTATTAGAATCATATTCTTTTTTCAAATTCAAATTTATTCCACAAAAACGTATACAATACAAAATCGAAATACAAGTTCTCTAAATTTATTTACACTAAATATAGTAGAAGATAAAACCAGTTCACTCTTGTACAGTCACTTATTAAATGTCTAATTTTCAACTTGAATCAAATGTTATGTAAATTGTTGTTCACACTATATTTTTCTTGCAGAGAACATATGCTGCCGTCTGTGGAGGGGGGCTTACAGCACCGACATACAGCCAGCCAGCCGTGATGGCAGCAGCTAGCTGGAACCCGTACTCTATGTGGGGGCCACCCCCACCGTGGTACACTACTGCCTACCCTGGGCTTGGACAGCAGCAGCAGCAGGCTCCAATGCAAGCTCCCCCGCCTCCATCAGCAGAGCTGTTGGCAGCGTTAGCAGCTACCACCCCCATAGGCGCCGCTGAAGCTGCTACCACCCTCATAGGCGCCGCCGAAGCTGCTACCACCCCCATAGGCGCCGCCGAAGCTGCTACCACCCCCATAGGCGCCGCCGAAGCTGCTACCACCCCCATAGGATCTATCGCCGCCGCTGAAGCTGGCCCCTCGCAAGCTTCGTCTGACGATGTGAAGATCATAGAGGAGAGCGATGAAACCAATTTCATCGAAGCTACTCCTCCGACTCGTGAGTTGGTCAAACGATCACTTTCGTGCAAATGGACGAAAGTGGAGAAAAAGAAGAAGAAGATGTCTGTAAAGCTGTTCTCTTCTTCTGAGTCAGAGGGCGACTCCTCGGCAGTACCGCTGCTAGCTGCTACATCGAGATCAACAACAGCTCAAGCTACTTCATCAAGACCAACAACAGCTCAAGGCAGCAGGACAACACAAGGCAGAGGATCGGCAAGCATGACGGCACCGTCTAACTCATGCGCGCCCCCACCAACAAGCTCCTCAAAATTGTTTAATATTGACCGTTTTAACTTTGTGTATGAAACTACACGAGTGTCGGAGCTATTAGACAATTTTGAGTATGTGTGGTGTGGGCGCGCATCGCGAGAACTAGGTTTGGAAACAACCCGATGCTTCACGTCATAAATGAAAACAGAAATGAGATTAATTTCTTCTTACCTAAACAGTATGCAGATATGGTTACAGAAGAGAATCAGGATAGTTTCAATTCGAACAGTTTTATACTGACGGTCTCCCATCGATTCTACACAAGAATCGTGCGGGGACAAGAAGTACAAGCCTGCTCGACAACCATGAAATTACGTCAGATAGAGCGATGATGTAATTTCAGTCTGCATATTGTTTAGGTAAGAAGAAGTTAATGATCTTCTCCAAGTTTTAATAAATAATTATTTTGTTCAAATAATAAATGAATAAAATGTTATTGAATATAGAAAATTTGTCATTCTACTCACCACTTGTGTTCTACAAATGTTGAGAATGAGGATGATGACTGTGATGATAATTCTTGCTAAAACACTTTCTGCTCTTCTTCAGCAAACTGAGTGCTATTCTAGCTTACACTCGTATTTATACTTACTGCAGTCAATAAAAAAGGAAAAAACTTATAGCTATCTGTGACGTAACTGTTTTATGGTTAGACTAGTACATGTTTGAACATGTTTAAGTCAGGTTGTTGAACTTTTCACAAGTCAGTGTGAGATGAGCAATTGTAGAGTGAGCAGGATGTTACTCAACAAAGAAGAAGCTGATGAAAATGAAAAAAACTTTGGCAGATTAGATGATTCGAAAATTAGTTGTATAAACTCAATTATTTATTGAAATCATTTTGTATTATCACTGTTATGCTATATTGGATTGCAATTTTACTGCTTTTATATGCAAATTATACTAAAAGTTGCAAATGCAATTCAACTAATTTAACGAATATTCATCAGTTCCTATAACTTTACAATCAAATAATTCAAATGATATAATTGACAGAGATAATATTGAGTCAGATTTGTTTTCAAAATACTTGAGCGATTTAGAACGAACAAGAAACAGTACATTGTTCTATTCAAAATCATGCATTAT